>NW_027466903.1:647500-652500 GCF_046128005.1 Genypterus blacodes | reverse complement strand
AAGAAGTACGAGTCCCGCTGACAGCTTCTCCCACTGCAAAAGAGGCCAAATCCAATATCGAAGAACTTTGTTATTGCAAAACAAGCTGCGAGCATGCAGGTCATGCAGAGGAGGAAGGAAACACACTGCTTCTCTTCAGCACAGCTCACATGATGAATACATTCACATCCTTTGTCTGGCATAGAAATTACTATGCCAGACCGGGCCAATCCATATTATAAACCTACTGCACCTGCCATGCACAGCACAGACGTACATAAGAAGCATATAAAACCTGCGGGCTCGCTCACGGAAGATATGGCCGTCTGGTGAATGTGAAAAACACCTCGGCGGTGGTCACCATGGTTTTGTTACTCAACAAATCACGTGACAACAATGGCTGCAGTGCACTGTAAGCATGAGCGAATGGAAGGAGGGCACAGGCGAGGTGCACAGCCGACCCCCCTTTACTAAAGAGAAGTGGGGGAGATTGTCACCACCCATTTCTGCATGCAAACTCACACCACGCGCCTATATATTTATGGAAATGGCGCGCAGAGGAATGAACGGCAGGGCCTTTCTTTCCCAACAAACGGACGGTGCGGCAGGAACACTTCCATAAATAATATAAGAACAGACTTTTGGCCACTTCGCACAGCAGACAAGACCCACCCAGCCTCAGACGGGAACAGGACGCAGCATCACACTGTCAGGCAAACTCCACTTTCTCATGGATGGGAGCTAAATCAGTGTGACTTTTTTTTTTTTTTTTTTAAAGACTCACACCAGATCACCATATCATGACGGGAAATATACTTAATTTCTATATGAGGCCTTGACAAAAAGCCCCCCCTACATTTACGAACACACACATCTCTCCTCCAGCCATGCAAGCATGCAGGAGCACTGAGTGGCTGAGGAAGGGAGATGCATGCAAGTGTGATTTGCAGCCGTTCAGAGACATGTGATGCTGCTCTCTCCTGGTATAACAGCACATCTCAGCAGTGTGTTTGCTCCTGAACCAGCAGGTTTAAAACAGTTTTTTTTAATGTAAATATATATACATATATGCGGCATGTTGAAGGGTGGACTTACTGCAAGGAACACGCCTGAAATTAAACTATTACATACATGATCTCACACAAACTCTGAGCATGATTATACTACAAAAAATATTATATTATCTTAGGAAAATAAATGCTTATATACAGAATATTTTCCAGGGTTCAATCAGAAAAATTGAATCCAAAAAAATATCCGAAATACTTAACAATTCCATTCAGCAGGAGCAGGAGGAGGAGAATAAAAATGTTGCATTAAATGTGGTTTACGGTGAGAGAGGACGATTAGTTACAGACCCTAAGTTTTCTTACTCCAGGCTGACATTTAGTGTGGCCCCCCAGCCTCGGGAAACACTGTCCCCTTTCATGGAGCCAGACGACTATTTCAATCGACTTAACCGAGGACAATAAGACTCGGCTTTATTCACCGCTCGCTCGGCCCAAATTGTGTTCTCAAATTTTCTTTCGGGCAAACGTATAATGACCAGAGGGGAGGGAGAGGGGGGGAGTATTGTGTGCTGTCTCTGACTGGGGTCGGAGAGGGGAGGGGGGACAAGAGACACTAGTTTTGTTTGACGGTGTGAGAAAGTCGCTGAGAGACCTCATTCAAGCAAAGGGCGGTGTTGTTGTATTCATCCACCGTGGAGCTCTGAGTAATCCAATGAATTATGTGACGTGTTATGTTAGATTATGTTTTATTATATTTTAAAACCGCACAGAACATGAACTTAATAAGAGAAATAAACAAAACAATCCTCACCTTGATCAAACCCCCTCCCAGTCCGTCATTAAAGCAGCCGGGCCTCGCGCACACACGTGGTCTAAACCCGGAAACAGCAGATCCTCGTGCGTAACAGCAACCTCCAGCTGGCTCACTAATGCAATAAAAGCGCCCAATTAGAAAACGATCCGTTACAAACGCTGTGAAATTACAGCAACTCGAGTAACCCGCGATAATGTGGTTAGTAAGATATTGTAAATAATGAGAAAAATATACACCAGCGGGGGGAAACGTGTTTGACAGGTTCAAATGTATTTTTGTAAAGGACGTTTGTGCCTGTCAAAATAAAAATATGTCCTATTATCATCTATCAATTCTCCACCTTAGTTATTAAATATTTGAAAAAAATCAGTAAAATTTTCCTCCTGCTGAACACAATTTAGTGCTTCTAGTTCTTCTTTTATTTTCTATCAGCAACCTTAATCTGGCGCAATTGTGCTGCGTTCACGGTCAAGTTCAATCGCGAAGGACGCACAACGTCACCTATTCAAACGGCCCCAGTCTTCTTCTTCTTCTTCCTTTTTTTCTATGCAGCTAATTCTCACAATAACAAAACAATACAACGCCCCGAGTCCGCGCGTTCAAGTGCGGGGGGGGGGGGGGGGGGGGGGGGGGGGGGGGGGGGGGGGCGGGGGGGGGGGGGGGGGGGGTGCTGGGGGGATGTGGGATTACGGAGTTGCACCACGTCCCTTTCAGATTCATAAACCCCGCATAGTTTTAAGATAACGACCTCAAAGTCCTCATTATTGACACAATTGGCGAGACATTACGCATTCAAGACCGTTACGTATAGCTTCTCCAAGTTTGGAGCGCGGCGTCAGCCCGGGCTGGGAACACGTCGCCCCTCTTTCTTTGGGGATGCAGATGAGTCTGGTGCACTTGACGTCTTTTCATGACCCCTGTCGGCCCCCCCCCCTCCTCCCCCCCCCCCAAACCCTCACCGCGCTGTCTGTCATATCGGGCCTGGCCATGGCATTGCCACTTGCCCCACCGAGCGTGGGAATGGGATCGTCCAGTCGTTCACATCTCCTGCACTGCGGTTAACGGAATCAATTAAGCAGGCCCGACCCCCCCATCTCCCCAATCCCCTCACTCAGCTCCCTCCCTCCTGTCCTCTTCTTCTCCTCCCTCTTCTGCCACCTCCTTCTTCTCCTAACCCCAACACCCCTTCTCCGCCTCTCTGCCTCCCTCCCTCCCTCCCTCCCCCCTCCTTCTCTCTCTCTCTCTCTCTCTCTCTCTCTCTCTCTCTCTCTCTCTCTCTCTCTCTCTCTCTCTCTCTCTCTCTCTCTCTGTCAGCTCAGTATACGTCGTAATTATTACAGTTTGGAATGCCAGCGCCGTTTCCTGGCCGGACTCGATCATGCTGAAATAAGAAGCATGCACGGGATTCATCCAGAAGCTCTGAATGTCACTCAGATGCTCATGGGGGGTCTGAGCCAAATCTGCACCCAGATTAAATAATATCATATAATATCAAATTATAAACCGCCGTATATAATGAAATGTGTTATAAATATTAACATGCAATATCTGGCCTGGAGGGAAGTGTAATGTGTGTGTGAGTGTGTGTGTGTGTGTGTGTGTGTGTGTGTGTGTTTGTGTGTATTTGCGTGCACGTGTCCAAGTTCAAATTTAGGTGAGTGAGCGCATGTCCATCTGTGTGTGTGTGTGTGTGTGTGTGTGTGTGTGTGTGTGTGTGCATGGCAATAAAGTAATGATGCCCGGAAAATCTTTAAAAAAAAATAATTGAAGGTAAACTGCTCCCTTCCAGGTTGAAATATAGAAACACAATTTAAAAAGAATAGAAAGAATATTTTGGCTAAAGCATAAAACATTAATAATCAATCAAATGTACAATCACAGGTCTGTGGAAGGGGAGGGGAAGGGGAGGGGGTCCAAAGTCCTCGACGAGTCTGGAAGTAGTTTTTACTTTCGGTTATCTAGCTTTATGACGAGCAGAACACTCATACAGCTAGATAACCAAAGATAACAACACACTTCCTATTCTGCAGCAGTAATCCACACACACACAGCAGCAGATCCTCTTCTGGGCTCCACACAACGCAAATATAGGAAACAAAAGTCATCAATGTCCTTTGAAAGTCACATTATGCATCATATTCCTTTCTTTTTTTTTTGCCATTGAGGGCCGCAGCTGCAGAGCCACACGCAACGCACACCCACTGTAAAAAAATGAAAAAAGGGCGACAGTTCTTGGAAGAAAAAAAAGAAATATAATCCCAATGTTAATGTCATATTCACTTGACATTAAGCGATATTACTGAGCAGAAGTAGGTCTTGAAAATCGCGGGTAAGGTGCAGTCATCCTTGCACAGGGGCCCTCATTTGCAATGCAAATAGCTTCAATCCCACAAAAGGCTCTTTCGCCTCTATTAAGTGGTGGTGGCAGCAGCGGTAGAGATCCAGCGAGGCCGGCGGAGGAGACACACACACGCAGCGGCCGAGAGGAGATAACGGCATCCGGGGGGGGGGGGAGTGCAGGAACGAGCCGGGATGTTTAGGACGCGAAGGTTTGGGATTATAAACAGAAGAGGATGAGGAGAGAGAGGGGGGGGGGGGGGGGGGGGTCTTAAGTTGTCCGTGCGTATCCAGCAGCGCTTACTTAAAAAAGAGAAGAAAGAAAAGAGAGTAAGAGGGAGAGAAAGAGAGAGAGAAAGAGAGAGAGAGAGAGCCGCTGACTCTGAGCCAAAGGGTTCCGTTCTGCAGGGCTGCGTGGTCGGGTTGGTGTGAGCAGACCGGGGTGGAATATGGGGGCCATCCCCGGAGCAGAGCGAGGGGGGGGGGGGGGGGGGGGGCTGCTGGGGCTGGAGGGGAGAGAGGGGGGTGGGTGGCCAAAATATGGACCAACCCCGGCGAGGTCAAAGGCCGCGGACAACGACAATGTAACTTGCGGTGATGTCATAAAAAAACAAAAAAAACAAGATGCAACGCAAATGCAGCCCTCCTATCTGAGCTCCATCTCCAGGGTTTAGACGGAGCGCGGCGCGGCGCGGCGCGGCGCGGCGCGGCGGAGAGTCAGTCCGCCTCGGCAACGAGCAGAGAGCGGGGAACAGCGAGCCTCCTCTCGTGGAAGCGTGTTTTCTATTTTTTATACACACACTCGTGGGAGATGCGACCGGATATAGCAGCGAATATACAATTAATAAAAAAAGATAATA
>NW_027466903.1:582500-645000 GCF_046128005.1 Genypterus blacodes | reverse complement strand
AGGGAGGGGTGATGATGATGATGATGATCAGGAGGAGGAGGATGGGTGAGGAAAGGGGGGGGGGGGGGGGGGTGTAAAGTCCATCCTTCTGTGTGAGGAGAGAACGTGCTCTGAAATTCAAACAAGTTCCCTCGGTTCTTTTGTTGCCGGCGCGCACTGAGGAGCCATTGTTCCCGGGCCGGCGTGGCCCTCAGCCCGCCCGCCTCCCGCTCCCCTGACCAGGTTACCGGCTGAGCCTCGCAGTCTCGGCCGGGTAATGAATTTGCTGGAGGCGCCTCGCTAACGCGCTCTGACAAACGGAACGCATTTACTCTCCCAGACAGAGAGGAAATGATTTGCTGCGTGCAATTCCTAAACTCAGAGTAAGGAATGAGGTCATAATAAAGAGGAAAGGTGGCGCTCTGAGGGGGGAAAGTCTAAACTTCATCCCAAATGTTTGGATTGGATCTGGAGCAGACTTATGACTTCACCTTGCTCCCGGTATAAACCTCAATAAGAGCTAATCTCATCGGATTTACACATGAGAGCGCGTGCCCCGTGACTTCTTGGACACACTCACACACACACACACACACACACACACACACACACACACACACACACACACACACACACACACACACACACACACACACACACACACACACTACAGAGAGCCCGGAGAAGTCGAGAGAAGGTACAGGAAATAAGACCAATCTTTCACCAAACATCTTGATGACCCAGTTGTCAGTCACTTTCAGAATCTGTTTGTCTTCTGTTCATTCTCTTACTTTTTACACAAAGATCACAATAATAGAGTTTTCCTGTCACTTCTCTCTGTCTTGGCACAAACATGTTGACTGACACAACTTGATCCAAGATATATTTTTATTTTTATTTTTTACCATTCACGGTTTTCAGCTATAATATCTATTATTTTACACCTTTTTCCCCCAAAATCCTTTTTCAATGGAACAAGACAAAAACAAACAGCAGCAGCGTGTAAAGCCAAAGCATTCTCTCTCTCTCTCTCTCTCTCTCTCTCTCTCTCTCTCTCTCTCTCTCTGCCTAATTGCAGGCGTATCCATTAGACGCGATCGGGATTCACGTTTTTTTTTCTGACTTGAACAGCGCGGGCACGTTCAGTGACGTCGACAAGCATATCAGCTACGTGCAGCCATATTTAAATACATCAAGGCAATTAGCGCATCCCAAATATGCAAATCCCGCTTACTACAGAGTCCAGCCCGGCGGAGTCGGAGTAATTTCCCCCCCAGCCGGGTCTTGGGCGCCTGATTGCCGCATTGCGAGCCAACATTGCCTTGTTTATTTTTTATTTTTTTTCTTCCTGTCGAGAGGCTCCGGTTAACGCGAACGGGACGGACGGGGAGCAGAAGAGAGAAGGGGACCGGGGCTCCTGCGTGGAAAAGCGCCCATGCGTAATGAGACGACTCCGCTCCGCCATCAGCGCTCCGACGCTGTTGGCTCTGGTGTGCGTATTGTTTTTAATATCGCTGCATATTCAGTGGGTAGATTTGCATTTTCCTATACTTCTGACTCAGTGTTTGACTTCAGCTTCTATAGTTGAACGCGCAGATAGATTTAAATCCTTTGTACAAATAGGAGGACGTTCATACCCCAAATGTCAAGATTCTATAGAAACGATCCGTGTGTGTGTGTAGTGACAGGCAGCACCGTTCCGATTGTTCTCATCTAAATGATCTGAATCAGTGTGTGAATAGTCAAATGCAGCATATGCATGAACAAAGAGCTCCGGTGGGCAAACAATGGAGCGGTGAGGAGGAGGAGGAGGAACGCCGTCAGATGAAGATGCGTCCTCCTGAGCTGGAATGGCACCACAGACTGACATCGGTATGTGTGTGTGAAAACTAACAGCAGCCCCCCCCCACCCCCCAAAGAAGAACTCTCCTGCCCCGTTAGTAAGCAAGGCAGTGACGCAGCGCGGTGACATTTTGGCTGCGGTTGCTCAGGTTGCTCGGTCTCCTTGGCGTCCGTGTGCGCGCATGGTGTTGCCAAGGACGAGTGCGCGCACGAGAAAGAGGTGCGTAAAAGCCGCACGCTCTGATTCATATACGGAGCGCAGATAGAAGCAAATACAGCAGATTTCTTTATAATGTTCACTAGTTTGGCGCTTTCCTTCTCCTCCAGCTTGCCCTCGCTGCGTCCTCACAAAGCTTCAGCGTTCAAACTTACCTCCAAATCACGACAATCCCCATTTTGGACCTCGCTGGATTTGGTTTGGTTCCATTTCTGTCAAAGTTAGTGGGACGCTTTTCTCTCTCTCTTTCTTTCTCCAAACCAGGCAAAGTTTTCGCAGAGGAGCCCAGAGCAGCCGCGGCCCCTCTAGGCTGCTCTGCTCCTCTGTGAACCTGCTCCTGAACTGCTCACGGCTCAACGCCAGCGGTCACACTGGCTCACACACACACACACACGCGCGCGCACACACATACACAACCACGGGAGCCCGATACCCCACCTGTGTGTGTTTTGACACCAATGCTGGACTCGTCACTCCCAAAAAAAAAAAATCGCCATATATTACCCCTTACTAGTACTCGTTTAAAAGTATCAGTGTGTGACGTGATGCCTTCAGGGAGCTGAAATAACGTCTGTATGTCCTCGTTTCCTCCTCAAGTATGAAGTTTGCGCGCAGGATATTTCTTGAGGATTTTGCAGATTAAAGAGAGAAAGAAAGGACGCTTTTCTTCTAAACTTCTTCTCAGATTATTACGGTGAAGAAATGAAAGTATAGTAAAAGGATGTTTTATTTAAGGTGATTGAACTTAAGTCCAGTGTGACGCCGCTCCTCTGTAGGGGATGTGGGCCAGTGGCGTCACTGTCACGGTGGCCATCAGCCATTTTAATGACACATTGCAGGTCTTTAGTCACATTTCTATTTCCGCCTCATCTCTGCTCCTGACACACACACACTCTGTTGGTGTGGAGGAGGGCAGTGATTTTCCTTTGAATGCTGCATTACAGGGACACACACACTCAGGGACATTTAGGCGATTTCACACTTTCAGTTGATGTTCGTGTTTTATGATCGTAATTTTGAATATCAAGTTTCAGAATCCAGATAAATCCAGAAAAAATTTACGGAATGTGTGCAACATTCAGGGGACGATTCATTTTCCCTTTTTTAATAGTTGGAATTGTTTTGACTAAAAGCATTAAACATTAAAGCTCGTCCAAGAAGAACGTCCTTCAGCCTGGAACCTGTTGGGGAAATGTTTTCAATTAATAATTTGCTATTTCTGTCGGTAAATATAAACGTGTGATCGCGGGCCCATAGCGGTCACGAAACAACGGACTCGTCTTTTTGTCTTCCCCTATTTTATACACACATAATTACCTACCAAAAGAGCTACAAGAAATAATTTATGAGTGTTGTTATTATTATTATCATCATCATAGTAATAATTATTATTATTTTCCATTCTCCTTCCTTAAACATTTTTGTTTTTTTTCATATCGGACCCTTTAATCGTGTTCCTGCAGCTCTTAAGAATAAAACGACAAGGCACAAAATTCTGGCTGAAACTTAACACAAAGCAAAGTCTGTGAGAGGGAGTGGAGGTGTAAACAGCCTTATTTAGGTCTGACCGCGGCTGCATGAATAGCTGTGGAGGAGGAGGAAGGAGGGCGAGAAGAGAAAGAGCTGGGCGGGTTGCTCGCGAGTAAGACGACTAAATGCTGACATCTAGTGGTGATTGTTGAGAATGACGAAGCTCAGGCTGGCGGCGGGTCTGATAATGAGAGAAGTGAAGCAGAGAAAACAAACGTGACGTTTCGTACGCGCTGTTAATGAATTTATTGTTGTAAAAATGTCATCGCCACATCGGATAAATTAAACACAACATATAAAATACTACAGCTGTCATTCTGACCACAGTGCCGTTGGTTTTAGGGCGTGGACAGTCAATCAGAAAGCATTTTAAAGGGGTTTTAACCTGTTTTCTTCATCAACTTCTACTGCTTTAGATCAAACCACGTATACTCATTTTACACTTTATTAAATTTTTATGTGATCCTGATTTTATTTTTGCTGCAGCTTCTGAACAATAGGTTGATCTAATTTTGGTCTAATGAGGCCTCGTACGTCCACATGGTGATGTGTTTTACGTCGTTCTGACCTTTGGAGAAAGTCTAAGCACTGACGTCACCATAGATTATTTCTGACATATCATCTATTATATTGTGTTCACGTGACTTCAGGCCAGCATCCTCGAATTAACGAAAGCTGAAGTACAACAGGTTTAATGTCATGACGAAACGAAGAGGATCCGCCCGAGTGAAAACACTTTAATAAGACCAAAAATAACTGCAGTGATATTATTTACATAAACTGTGCTGAGACATGAAGCTCACTATTTAGCAGCGTCCCCATCTGAATACTGCAGAGACTGTATGACATATAGGAGCCAATACACGAAGGTCATTTACACCTGAGTGCCACACACACACACACACACACACACGCTGTAAAGAAATAAAGTTTATATTTGCATTAAAACAATATAATGAAAACAACGTTAAAGCGCTGTGTGATATGGGCCAGCATGTTGCAGCAGTATGATGCTCACACTCCAGTGTGTGAACATGCACAATTTAAATAATGAGGAACTGCTTTGGAATTTTTCAGATAATAACTTTCTGTAAAAAAATAATACGATTTTACGAAGCTTAAGATCGTTTTGTTTGTTTTTGCTTATAGAAAAGGTATTCCTGCAATAAAACGTTGTCATTTATTATTAAACGAGTTTCCTATGTGTCGTGTGAAACCCCTAATAATGTTTATATTTATGAATGATATGTATCGATCACTCATACAGCTTCATTTGACCGAAGAAAAATAAGTTACAATTCTACAGAAACGATCTTCAGAAGATCGTTAGAATAACAAATATACTGTATGTTTATTTAAAATATGAATAATTAATCAGAAAACGCGGTTGCCCTTTACACCATAAATGGAAAAATTCGTTATGTATTTTTTAAATCGCAAAACTGAAATAAGTGTGTGAGTAAACTCAGGGCCTCAGCGAGGGCGGAAACACCAAACGGAAGTCATTGAACGCACCAGCTGTGTTTTGGTTCGAGTCCGGGGTGACGGACGGGACGCGACCCGGACACACGAAACCATCACATACCCGGAAACACACGATCCCCGTGTAACCCGGCGTGGAGCAGGCAGCACGTTCCAATCCGCCATTACGCAGCTCTGCTACAGGCAGAATCAGGCGCGTAAGGCAGGGGAAATTGGGAGAAATCCACAAAATGTGTCTCTCTTTTCTCAAACTCAGACTTCATGGCTGCGTGTTGCAATAACATGTTCATCATCTGCTCATAAGTCTGCATCTGTAGTCACTGATCTCATCTTTGTATTTTTTTTCTCTTCCAAATTTTCCCTCTATTGTCACTTTAACTGAATACAGAGTTTGTGTTGTTATTGCAAATCACTGCTGTAGTTCCTTTGAATCAGACCTTCTGCTTGTTTCACTGTTATGAAACCAGAAAAATCTCATATTTGTCTCAGGCTTTATTTTGTCTTATTATTGATGTTTATTTTATGTGGTTATGTTTTGTTTTTTTTACATCTGATTTGTAGGAGCAGATCGATGTGTTTGCTTGTTTGCTCTCCTCTCTGAAAGACTGGGATAAATGATGGCACTGTAATGTTAAGTGAGATAAACATTGGCTTTAAATGTCAAATAAATGTCTCCAGTATGGATACTTATGCCATATTTGTTTTAATGTAAACGGAAAGAAGCTGATGCAAAACGCAAAAATGATTTCATTGTCATAATTTCAATGTCATGCCATCCATATAGTGCTGCTGTGTCCCTGCACAGAGAGGAGCCGGGCCTGTTTGGAGACGCATGCAGAGACACAATGAAATCACACCCAGTCACATCAGGATAACTAAGAAAGCCAGTAACTTTACTGAAATCTCTGCAAAATACAAATAAGCTTTCCCTCCAGCAGAGGAGACTTTTTATTCCATCCCCAGACGTTTTCACTACATACAGCTGAATCAAGACCCTTGAGTTACAGAGATGTGGATTTAATTTAATACCATCTTAGTCTCAAGTGGCGACAAAGGCCAGCTTATGCCGCTCAAAGCCGCTCTTGCATTCCAAAAAACAATATTTTCCAAACCTCCCTCAATTTAAGGTTTATACAAGCTACATTTGATACTACAGACTGACTTTTTAAGCATTTTAACATTTTTTTAATATATTTTTTTCAGCTTTTCAATACAACTTAAATAAACCACAAACAGGGTGAGCAACACTGAGTCCCGTGTGACTGCAGGGACCTGAAGCAATGGTACGTTATTACACATGGCTGTACAGCTGTATGGTCTCCCCCCCCCCCCCCTTTGCACTGCAAGTGACTGAGGTACTGCTCAGGACAAATTTGAGGTACCAACATTTATAGTCTGTTATAATAGTTACAAAGAACAACTGATCAACAGATGATGAAAAAGAACGGCTGCAAATATAACACACAAAACTGAAGAAAAGAAATGAAGAAGACAAGTTTTGCTCCGTGGCTTTGGTTCAGATATCGTCCAGACTACATCGCTCGAATGTTGGCATCAATTCAATCAGTGAGCATGTAGCATGGTGATTATTGCGTAATGCTCTTTGATGGGCCTGCACGGGTTTGACATAAGCAGGCCTGAACCGCTCGACTGATGGAGCTTCAATGCAACGCACAGGGAGACAAGATGAGCCAACAAAACAGAACAGAACACAACAGAACAGAACACGTCACTGAGCTTCCCGATTGATTACGCAGCTCGGCGCCCGCAGCTGCACCCGACTCATCCAGATTGAAATGTGAAACCGATTGTACATTTCAGCAAATTCTTTTATTGTCTTGTTTTTGCAAAAACGATAAATGAATGTGAAAATAAAAGTTGTTTACAACACAGAAATGCCACTGGCTTTGGTTTCTCCACACATATGCTGCCTGAAATATCATGTTTCTTTTTTCTCAACCTTTTGTATTGAATTTATAAAAAGAGAAGAACACTGTTATAGAGGCTCTGCCCCTGTTTGACTACACAGACTGTATACAGTAACAACATAGTGAACCTGCATGAAATATGCACATAGAAATACCATAACACTTAAGTGACAGCAGATACGGGAGTGGGAGGCAGAGAGATATGTGGCTAGTTTCATTGTTTAAAAAAGAGAAAACAAAACAGCTATTTATCTAAAATAAACAATTGTGCTTCTCCCCAAACCAGCATGACCAAATGTCCTTCTGCGTCCACATGTGAGCTGTCAGTGTGACATTTAGAGAGAGAGGTGGAAAGCTGCTCTGAGGGACGAACGCGAGGAGTCACCGCACGACACCCAATCCAATTAGGATGATTAATCATAATGCGGTGCAGCATCACCTGACATAAATATGATCTCACACACATTTGTACACGCTGTATTTGTCAGCCTGGACTTGCGCAACATTTGAAGTTCAGACTGATGTGAGGATTTGAGGCCCGTTTGGATGAATTTAACCTGAATGTTTAAGGTGAAGAATGAATCACGGGATGCAGGTGAATGCATCCGCACACCTCGTCGCCATGACAATGGTGCGTCAACATTTACGTGTGACATCCTCGGTTCCTCTCTCGTGACATTTTCCACTAACATGTGGTTTCTTCAGCATTCCGGCCTGTTTGCCTCCGACACAAATCCCTGGCAATGCTTCCCAGCTGGTTTTTAAAGTTAGACTAAATACACGTCTGAGCAGCGCTGCTCAGAGCTCAAATTAAACAAACCGGACAACATGTGCAACTGCACATAGAAACTCCACTAAGAAACCAACAAAAATCATTATTATATATATTTATATATTAGAAAGCTATACACAAGCATGTTAATTTCACAGATTTTTTTTTAAAGATTCTTAATATTACCATTATTATATATAATTAGAAATACACGTTTAAAAACAAACCTCTACAAAGATAAAACAGTTCAGCAAAGCATTGGATCAGTCTGTTTTCATGGCTGAGAGCTTTGGAGCTCTGACATTTCTCCTCTGGTTCACCTCTCCATCTCTTATTAGCAAAGCTATCAAAAAACACATTCTGGCTTATAGAAACTACAAAAAGCCACAAAAATGCTTTGCATTGTATTCCTTTCATATGAAAATATAAGCAAGTGTATCATACAATTGTTTTTTTCCTTTTTCCTTTTTTGTTTATTAATACTGAATAGTTAATACTAGATCCAGAGTTTTCTTGATTACACTAACGTAGCTCTTAGATCAAAGGGTGGTCCTCGCTCAGCTCCGTTCTTTAAGGGGAGCGCCAGAAACCACCATAGGTTCCGCACGTCTCGCATCGGGTCGGCCTGCTCACCTGTACAATCCTTCAAATGTTGCATAATAGCTTTTCATTTCATGAGTAAATAAATCTTGTAATGTCTGGCAACTTTTGACCCCCGCCCTTCCCCCCTTGACCGTCTATTTACATAAATACGTTGAACCTGCAACATGACATCATCTAAGGTTAACACACATTTTTGCAAGGGAGAAGAACTGCAGAGAAGGTATATAGCAATGAAACGGACACTGTACACATGTATTGTCGGTCCAACTCAAGTGCTGACGTGTCTTCAGCCGGACACACTCGCCCTCCTTAACTTTAGTCGTCTCTACTCGCTGATATATCGCTGAGGCAAATTGTAAGTACGTTTTATGAAACTGAGTACCTGACTTTTTTTGTTTATTTGTTGATATGCATACATGTACACATACGTGTAATGATGTATGCATATGTGATTTTATCCACACGATACAATTTATGCATAGTTCCCCAACAGAAACACCCTGATCCCAACCAACCAACACACACCCTCCCAAACGGCCATTACAACACCCCACTGCTTTATATAATGTCAATATGTATAGCACACACACACTCAGCAAAAAGAAAAAAAAGAAAAACTAAAATCAAGGAAAACATTACAAATAGATTTGAAAAGGGTCGTCCCCTTTCTTTCCTTCAGCATTAAAGAGATTAAAGGAGGGAGAGACCGTGGGGTCGGGTGGTGAGTGACTCGTGACGTCGAGTGAGAGGAGGAAGAGGAGGGAGCTGATTTGGGGGCATCGTAGCGCTGCGTGTCGGGGGGGGGCTCAGGGCAACTCGGGGCACCACCAGGGGGGAGAAGGGAGAGCTATCATGTCGCCCATCCCTCTGACAGGCGCACCCGTTTGATGGAGGGGCTCTCGCGCTCGTCCAAGGCGGGCCGGGACAGTCCCAGAGGTGAGTGGAACTCATTCCTGTGCTCGTCGCGGTCGCTGCCCTCGTGGGAGCTGCTACAACTGCTCAGGCTATCAACGGGGGAGCGTCCCGAGTCCTGGCGGGACGAGGGGTTCTGGGGCGGGGGCACCCCACCGTAGCCCCCCGGTGTGTTGCTGGTGCGATCTCTAGGAGGAGAAACAGGTTCGGACTTGATGTGCAGGCTTTGAGCAGAGGGCAGGGAGAGATTTGAACCCTGACATAAGTGAGAGCTAGAGCAATTTCTGTAGGAAGGAAAGGAAACGCAAGAGGTTACAGAGTTACAGAGTCAGAAACAAAGTCAGTCTGTCACACACATACACACATGCGGGCACACGTGACAACAAGAGGTGTCATATATGTCGGCCAACGGCAAGTGAAGGCTGAGAACAGTGAGGGACTCTTAGCTCGGTATGACCTCATGCACGGTTCACGTATACACACGGGCAATGTTCTCACCCTAGCTGGCCGAGGGCTGAGTGCTGCATGTTCTGGAGGTGCTGCTGTTGCCACCCGCTCATGGAGCCGAGGTGAAGGGAGCTGCCACTGTTGAAGCCAGTCAGGGAGGACAGGTCGCCGCTATTCAGTGAATACTCTGCATACAAAAACACACACACACACACGGGGGACAAAACAAATGATAGGCTCAGTTAAGAGGAGGACAAATAAAGGTGCAATAAGAGAACATTGTGTGTGCTGTGCTAGGCCTTAGAAGGTATGATACAGAATGTGTGAGGCAACAGCGCCCTCTGCTGTGGGATCACTGTACAACAAATGACTCAAAAGAAGGATATGACAGTATAGGTATCATTTTCATGGATTTAGAGACTCTAGTGAGAGTTCGGTTGGGTGATTCTGCTCACACATTTGGAACAGGATGCTGATATGTAACTAAGAACAAATTGCAAATTTAATGTATTCCACTGAATTTGAAGCCTGTGTGAGGGGCTGCTGTGTGAGGGGCTGCTGTGTGGAGCGTGCAGTGGTGTACGTACCGGTACCATAAGAAGTGGAGATGGCAGATGGATACCCGCCCATGCCTTGTCCGGGGAGGGTGGGAGTTGCTACCGACACCACTGGGGTGGCCAATGACTGAGCAGACTGAGAGTTGTTTATTCTCTGGTTCTGTGACGGAGAGCAAAAGAGAGACGAGGGGGACTTGAGCACATCAAAACACAAAACCAATCCAGACAAAACAAACAAACAAACAAACAAACACAATAAAACAAGAAAGTTGAGTTTTTTTTCTTTTTCTTTCCTTTCCTTTCTTCCCTGTTCCCCGCAGATGCCGAGGGAACGAATGCGATGCCAACTTCTGGGGAAATTAATCACTTGACACGCGGCACGGCTGAACCCTGCCAACCCTATCATTTACCACCCTTTCCGAGGGCCCACTGTCGCTATAGTAACACCATCGGTCTCCACGGCAACGCAGTGTAGCGACAGCAAAGGAGAGGCACTTTGCTGTGGCACCGGGGAGGGTTTTTTGGCGGAAAATAATGGGAGCCGCGGTACAAAATGAACATGTGCGCATTTGTTGTCCTTCAATTATAGATTCTGAGTAATAAAAGCGGCGAGGTAGCAACGCGTCGGATAGTCGCCTGGGCAGATGAAAAGATGGAAATGGAAAGAGGAGGAGGAGGAGGAGTGGATGTCGAGGCCCGAGACAAAAAGAAAGAGGCCATGTTGCTGTTACCCTGGCGGTCCACTGGAGGGCACTATGCGCCCTCCGCACGGCAGCGCTGTGAGCCGACAGTGCTGGGAGCCAGCAGCACACTCAGCAACAATGGAGATGGAGTTACTGTGGAGTGGGACCTCTCTCGCTCAAAAACGCCTCTGACTGGAAAAGAAGTTTAAACTGGACGTAAACCGGATGTGTCTCCACTAGTTTGTGTTTTGGGGAGAATGGTTCAGATCCCAGGCTTTAAGGCCCGTTTAGGAGGTTTATTCCATGGCTAAATTTAAGTGTCTGACTTACCAACAGCAAATCGATATCCTCAGACTGACGGCATTAAAAAGGGTGATAGGTTCAAATTAGTGAGTGTGAGCGAGCGATGAGGCTAGACGAGGATCTAAAGCTGCTACAGGGTGGACAGCACTACCTCAACACGTCCTACAGAGACACCAAGACAAGAGACAGGCACGGACACACGCACGCAGATGGAACAAAGCTGTGACAACACATCAGACTTGGGCCAAATGTAAAAAAATAAAAAATGGAACTAGCGTAGCTCGGAAAAGCTGCGGCGAGACATCAACGGAAAAGAGACACGTACCCAACATCAAGCCCATCACAAAACATAACCTAATCAACCCCAAAGCCCGACAGAGACATGAAAGCAGCACAGAGGACATGAAAGGAGGTAAACAGTCGCTAACAAACAAGAGGACCCCCTGAGGCGAGGGGACGTATGTGCCGCGGAGGAGACAAGGACGGGGACGGTGAAGGGGGACGGAGGAGACTACTCACGATGGAGGGCATGTTGTTCTTAGCGCCGGGTGGGATGAGGACACGCAGGTCGGGCTTGCGGTTGTTCATGCCCAGGTTCATGGGCGGGGGAGACTTGGCCTGCATGTTCTTGTTCATGCCACCGGGGGAGACGAGCAGACCGGGCGAGTTGCGGTGGTTCCCGTACCCGTTACCTGTGAGAGAGAAAGGGGGGGGGAAGAGAGGGAGATGCTTGAATGGAGACAAAGACATTTCTACATTTGTATCAGACATTAAACTGATGTCCATGATGTCCATGATGGTGTGGACCTATAGGAAGACATTTTCCCCTTCATGAATGCATTTCTGTGACCTAGAGTTCAGTGGTGGAATCTGGCTGAGGTCTGGCGGTGCAGACGGTCCAGCAGACTCACTGATCACCGCAGTTTGTTTGGCAGTTACATAATAAAGGCGCCTGACTTGAGAAGACCTCGCCCTCCACTTGCGTCTCTGTCAGTCGGGGCGAGATGCATTCAGCAACAGCCAGCGAATGGCGCAGAAGCGTCTAATTACGGGTAGCGCGACCACAGAGGGATGGGACCCGTCATTTGGCCATCAGAGCTAAACACACGTGCGGTTTCCTGCAGACAAAGACCCTGACTGGGGTCGGCGTCCCCCCCTTAAGTACGGAGGGCCAAGCGGAGCGGCCGCGACTTAACTTTCAGAACTGGTGGGGCGAAATCCTCCATCCATCATTAAAGCTCTGGGGAGTGGATTCTTACCAGCTACACCGTCTTTGTTTCAAACCCAATCCCACAGGCTGCCCCCCCCCCCCCCCCCCCCCCCCCCCCCCGACTTCTCCTTCCCTCTTCCAAAGGGGTAGAACACAGGGCACTGTGTGGACGTTCCCACTTGAAAGACGGGCAGGAATTATACGTTAGACATAAATGAATTTCCTAATCATATACTCCGGGGGAAAATGAGTCGCAGATGTCTTCCTGGGCAATTTCCCTCGCTGATCTTTGTTTAATTTGAGAGCGAGGGTTTTGTTGTTTGGAAATGAAAAGTCTCAAAAGCTCAATTTGAACAATCTGAAGAGTAAACGACCGCTAGCGGTGAAAGAAAACGAGGCCGTCTGACAGAAAACGGGAAAAACAGCGCGCGTGCACATGTGTGTGTCTGTGTGTGTGTGTGTGTGTGTGACTGCTGGCATGTGTGGTGTGTGTGAGCATGTGTAAGATGATGTTAACAACATGGACTCTGTGCGCAGTTGTATGTTTTGTTGCGCGCCTGCACTTTCCCATGCGTACGGGTTTATATTTGACATGAACGTGGTAGAGACTGGAGCCTATCGAGCCGGGGTGTGTATGGCTGCTTGTGTGTGAGCCTGCGTATGGCTGCACGTGTGTGTTTTGTATTGGACCCTCTTAGTTCTAGTGTCAATCTCACATTAGCAAAGAGGCAGCTGCCTCTTCAGTTTTCCCGATCCCTCATTCTCATGGCTGGCCCTTTGTGAGGCTGAGTGGGTGCATGTGGAGATAGATGAATGAGATCACAGGCACACACACTCACGCCGTCGCCGCCGCCACCACACCACACATACACACACTTTAGTAAATAACCCAGCAGGAAGTACATCAGTGTTTCTATACAGAGGAATCAAAAAGAGACTAAGCCATACAGAGAAATTAATACACAGTTTAGTCAAGATGACACGCACAATTAATCACACATCTGTGTATTTCCACCCTGTGGAGATGGCTGCAGTCCAGTCAATTATCTGCTGGATGACTATGATCATGAGTGGCATAGGCCAGTCGTTAAGCACTTCAAAACAAAAATCACAAGCTAATTAAGCTAATGAAGCTAGAACCGTGACTCAAACCATTCCATCCTGTCGCCTGATCACCCTGAGCTCAGAACAAATGCGCACACACACACACACACATACAGGCACACGAACACACACGGAGCTTTGAAGACGTGATCGTCAGCGTTCACTTCCACTCTTTCTCCTCTGTGGTGCTTCACGCCGTCAAACTGCGATGCAGCCGCGCATCAACCGTTTAGAGGAAGTACCAAAATTAAACGCAGCCCAGCAAAGAGTCTGTTGTGCTGCTGTATTAAAGCTCACACGTAGAGAGCGACATCTGATATGAGCTTCAGATAAACAACTCGCTATGTCTGCGACGGGGGCGGGCGGCTGAGGTCAAAGGATTGCAAACTGTCTGCCGGTGCCATGGTTACGACCTTGCACACTTTGAGAGACATGTGTCTGGAAGGCCTCCCCTGGAGCTGCATGCTCTGTCTCTCTCACACACGCACACACACACACACACACACACAGACAGACAGACAGAGGACGGAGGGGTGTGGTTAAACCTCCTGCTCATTTTAACTGTTACTGAACAAAATTTCTGATGTCCTGTTGTGGTCTAACAGGCGCTCTCCAGCCTATTCCCCACACACACACACTCTTCCGTTGCGGTTTGGCCAAATGTGCATCCGAGCCTGAATTCTCCAACTGAACTAAGGTGTCGCACGCACGCTCGCAGCTTGTGCCGTTGGTGTGAGCCGCTAATACACATGCTGTCAGAAACGCTCCGCCTGCCTGGGAACGTTAGCGTACGTGCAGCTTGACGACGCCTCACGTGACCGAGGACGGAGACGTCCTGAAGACAAACCTGGTGTGGAGTAATTGGTGTGTGATCAAGGTGAGAGGTGGCGGGAGTTTCTCGTTAATTCTCCGCTGCTCTTTGGTGAGCAGACTGCTGATCCAAGCAGAGCTGACAGCGGCATAATTGCCCAAACGGAGGTGGGAGGTTTTCACGCACTCGGCCCTTCATCAGCTCGCTTTCTCTCCTTCACTCATATTCTCTCTCACTGTAGTCTCCTTTCCTCACCTCTCTCTCTCTCTCCTCCTCCTCGCCGGCATGACAACTTGATAAATTTAGCGCGCGCAAAGATGGCAGAATGTAAACAGGCGTGCCTTTCCCACAGCCTTTCCACAGTGAGGACGTGATGATTCAGCGCTCGGGTTCGGTGCCCTTTCCTCACTGGAATTGCCGAAGAAGCAGGTTTGACTTAGGAATGCCCACAGCCATCGCCATCGCCACCGTCTGCACTGTGTGTTCAAAGATGGAGTCTCGCTCCAAACGTACAGATCTAAGGGTTATTTCCGAATACAGCTGAAAGTTAGTGAGCTAAGCAATTATCTGGAGTGCGGAGGAGAGAGAGACGGAAGTGTTTGTGACGAATAGAAAGAAAGATCTCACTTTATTGAGAGATCAGTCGTCTCTCTATCACACAGCAGCTCCATGACGTCAGCCCTCGTCCCTCCTACGCCACTTAGGCTCAGCCACTTTAGACGCTCTCACAGAGGGGCCAGACAGCCACCTAGTTTATCAGAGCGTACAGTAAGAGGAACCTCCACACGGTGTTTGTGGTGCCGCAGAGGCTGGGCCACCTCACACTGAGTCACTGAGAGGAACATCATTAAAATGGCTGAACAACTTCATAGAACACTTCCATCTGTGTTCCCCCACTGTTTCTCCTTTGCACACATGCTTCCACCATCAGTGGATATTCATCACTGGGGTCCCCCCCCCCTCACACACACACACACACACACTCACACACACTCTTTCTCCCTCTAGATGAGATTTAAGAGAGCTTTGAATGGAATCTTTTAGCTTCCACATGACTCTCTGGCCACATAGTGTTTTTCGCTGCTGCTGAGCGACGCGGCGCTCTCACAGAGCTCCTCTGTTCCCTCACCGTGGTGACACAAAGGCTACATTTGAAGCATGCTCTGCAGCACGCCGCCGACGGAACACATGCCACAACAAATGGTCCTGTTGTTGTGTGTGTGTGTGCGTGCATGTGTTTTGTGTGTGTGATGAGTGACCAGACAGAGGAACCAGGCGTTGACCCCTGTGATGGAGCCCTAGGGGCCAGACTGGGCTGCCCAGCTGTGCCCCTTTGACACCCCCGCTCGGGGTTTTTATGCTCCGCACTGTACTTCAGGGCTGTAAAATTTAACCCTTTAACAGAAGGTCTTTTAGCACTAATCTTTGGCCTGACATATCCTCTGAGACACACCCATGGATACCCAGAAGCTAACAACTACGCTCCCTTACACATGTTCTCCACAGGCTCATTATGGCAGGGCGAGCGACTCAAAACACTGAATTAATTTCATTGCAGACATATGATAGTGGTTAGATTGTGTAGAGAGTTTATGTAGCAAAACTAAATGGGAGCTTGGGTTGTTGTCATTTTCAGTTTACATCAAACCCCAAGAGGTAGTAGTAATAAAAAGGAGCTAAAGAGTCGTATATATGCAGTGTGTTGATGCTGGCTGGCTCATTATAGAAGAGAGAGAGGGAGAGAGAGAGAGAGAGAGAGAGAGAGAGAGAGAGAGAGAGAGAGAGAGAGAGAGAGAGAGAGAGAGAGTGAGAGCTGAGGTGAAGTGAGCAGATGGAAGGGGCAGAGAGTGAGGAAGGGAGTTTAATTGTACAGTCAAAAAGTCCAGCACCGCTCCAGATTGCCTCTCTGTCAATCTTTACTTTTCTATTCCTCTTTCTCCCCCCATTTGCGCCACCATTTTATAGCTGAGAGGAAGGATGTGTCACAGGCCGAGGCACCGGGCAGAACTGAACTCCACCACCACTAACACGAACCCATCACCGGGCAGAAGCTTCATCTCGGCTTTGGGTTACTCTGAGTCACGCGGTTTATGGCCTCTGAGTGAGGTGAGGAGGTGCCATGTAGGAGTAGGAGTAGGAGTGTGGGTGTGCGTGTGTGTGTGTGTGTGTGTGTTGGCGTGTGAGGACATTTCTTACCAGCACTGGTGCCTGCGCCAGTAGTGAGGTCAGCACCCATGAGGCCACCTGAAAAGAGAAGGAAGGAGATAAAAACCATTAGAGAAGAGACACCCACAATGCATTTGGCCTCCCTCCTCTTGCCTCGCTGACATTTTAGCACATCGCTCAATTTAATCACAATCCACCGGGTGTTTGTCGGCGTGCACATATGTGTATCTGATACCGAAAGGAACACTGCCTCCCACTCAAACCTGAACTCGCTGAGCAACTGGACACGGCGAGTGGATACGCCGAGCTGCCGTCCAAGAAAAATGACACATTATTATTTTTAAGCCTTACGAGGTGGAAGAGTGGGAGGGTCCAGAACGTGTGCGGTTTTGGTGTGGATGCCGCCAGCGCCAAAACTCATATTTAGTTTGTGCTGGCGCTTGTAGCATCCAGTTGTAATGACAGGGCGAGGGTGTGGGCAGCAGCCGACGGGCCGGAGGGACAGAAAAAGGACTTTGGACAACAATAACAACCCAACAGTGGCTGTACACAGGGCGAGACGTCCCCTGTGTACAAGCTCACTCTAAATGAACAAGACTGTGGGCTTGTAATGGATGTTATGCTTTAATGGAGTTTTCATATGATATTAAATCATCAACCTAATGTGAAGAAAAAAACAAGCAGGCAACATGAGAATATATCAAGGTAACTGAATTTTAGTGGAGTAATGTGGGTAACTGCCTTGTGTGTCCTGTGTGTGTGTGTGTGTGTGTGTGTGTGTGTGTGTGTGTGTGTGTGTATGTGCGTAGCATGGGCGTATGTGAGACCCGACTGGTGTTACCTGCACTGGGGGGTCTGTGTGTGACTCCTGGAGACATGCTGTTTCTCTGTAGGCCATGGTGCGCCAATGGCAACAAGTTGTGGTTGCCTAGGGAACCTCCAGGATGGCTGTAGATGAGATTGTTCTGGTTGCTGACAGGAATGGACACGGGCATGTCGTAGTTGGACGGGGGCACGGCCTGCTGAAAAAGAGAAAGAGAGAGAGAGAGAGAGAGAGAGAGAGAGAGAGAGAAAGAGAGAGAGAGAGAGAGAGAGAGAGATTGAATAGACTTTACACTCATATAAAGTGTTGAGTACAATAAAACAAGAATGTCCTCCAAAAATCGGGAATGGACACAGAATTAAAGTGACATCAATCCAGAAATGCTCAAGGAACAGAAGCAATTCACAGTTGAGTGTGTGTGTCTATAGTGCTTCTCCAATAGTCATCAAATACACACTGTTAAATAAAGGGAAAAAAGACACCACAGTCCAAAAGGACGAAGGGACAACAAATTAAAACATCATGCACAGATGAATGGCAGAAAAGAGACAAAGACAAAGAACATGAATGCAGGGATGGTGAAGGGGCACACACACACACACACACACACACACACACACACACACACACACACACACACACACACACACACACACACACACAGGGTGAAAGCTAAATGTCGGGCCTGAGGGACAGAACGCTGCGTTTATGCTCCCAGAAACACCTTCCGGGTTTATCAGATTAAACAAATAAGACAGCCATGCTTTATTTGGAATAAACTCGGTCACATCTAGAATAGAGCGAAGATAATTCAGTCTGTCTTCACTTCGCTAAAATGTCTGCAGCGCTTCTGGCGGCAGAGGGCAGCGGATAAGTGAACGCAATCGGGAACCATTTAGTATTCTGTCACGCCGGCTAATGCAAAGTGTTCTTAAGTGGCAGGCCAGGATCAGTGGGCTGCCCGGTCAGGAGTGTGAGCGAGAGGTAGCCAGGACGGCCTGCTGGCCCCCGGGCCTCTAGTTTGTCATGTTTATTGTGTCACTTGGCAGAAGGGGCTTAACCTTGGGAGCGCCCTGGAAATGGTTGATCCTGCATGTTAGCTTTAGGAAGTAGAAAATAGGGCCCTAAATTACTGCCATGTGTCTCCCCGAGCGACGGCCGCAGCTCATCAGTAGGAATATCGGGCCGAGCTGACGTGGACGCCGGGATACTCGTCTTCTCTCATTTTCCTCCCCCACTGCTAATGTTCTTTTCGCAGGTTAAATATTATTTCAGAGCACAATGAGGGGGTGGCCTTAACCGTGTTTCACTGCCCGGCCTCTGCGCTTTTCCGCTTTTGCTGCAACTTTGCGCAGGAGTGGGCAAAGCCTACGTTTATGGTTGCTTTCTTTCATAACCGGTGAGATTTTGAACTTCCATCTTGGATTCCTGCTTGGAGTTTCTGTGTACCTCATGACTTCAGCACGTGCTCTTCTTCAGTAAGTTCGGAGCTATAAAAGTGTGTCTGTGCGCACCGTCCCCGCGTGTGTGTTTGCCCTGTCTGTAAGCTGTCATTTGGCTGGTGCCATCCTTCCTGTTTTCACTCATCTTCCTCCTCCTCCTCTCCCCACAGTCCCCTCAACAGTCCCCTGCAATCCAGAGGCCCAGTGCTTGGCAGCCACCCTGACCACACACTGAACTGCCACTTGTTGTGTGCAGATTTCACCCCCCGCCCCGAATCTCCCACCACCACCACCACTGTTCCACCCCCCCATCCCCACCCAGCTCCGATCACAAACCCACCCCACCCCACCGCCACGCCAGCCCAGCTCACCAACCCTCGCCTCGTCTCTAACCACATCTCCCCCCCACCCCCTCCGCTCCACGCCGCTTTTGTCAAACACTACTGTGCTTCTTTGAATTACTGTGGAATTCTCTCTCTCTCTCTCTCTGTACGGCTTAAGTGTAGTAAACCATTCCAGCATGGTGCTTTCTGAATGGGGAGCAGGCTCGGTTTACATTGAAAGGAGCTTTATTTTGCGGTTTATGGCAGCTGCCTGTGTTCACATTCGATTCTCCTTTTAAATTAAAGCGGCACAATGTAAATCCAGCGGCTGGTGGGTTCCGTTCTATGGTATCTATGGCCACCAACAGGGTTGCCTCCATAGCTTAATGACTTCAGCAGTGAAGGTCGAGAGCTGTGTTCATGGCCTAACGTGCCAGCTATGAATATACGCTTAAACGTCTGCTTTTGTTTCACTGTCGTCGTGTCTGTCAGTGTTGCGGGTGAACGAGCACTGTGCTCTGGTGCGGGGAAAAAGGGAAAAGCGCAGCACATGCAGACCACTCGCCCCCCCCCTCCAACCCGCCACCCCCTTGAGGGACAGGCAAGGCATTATGGGTAACAATTTCTGTATGGGATACCAGTAAGGTTAAAATTTGTCAGGGAAAAAAGCTCACAATTACTACAACAAAAAAAAAGCTTGCTTGTTATGGTTGCCGTTAGGTCAAATTTGAGGGCAGTTCCTCAACTGTAATCAAGCAATATCAAAGAACTGTAATCTTTCTCCACTGTAAGTATAACCTACAGCTGCTAGGTGTAATTTACAAATCTATATTATTCAAGAGGAATGTGGTTAACTTTCACTTTGTGTATTTAGTCTAGCAGCAAACAATGGTGGTTAGCGGGGTTAGCGGCCATTCAGCATTTTGTTAGCCTGCTGAGGATGCGGCATAGTGTCAACCCAGTACTTACGGGGATCTTATGAGTTTTAATCATGTGATCAAACTCCTCGTTAATCTGTTTGTATTTCTCCTCAGTGCGCGGAGTGAGGGTGAGAGCAGACTCGAGCTCCGGGCTCTCGCCACCTTTGTTCTCCTTCTTGCTCAATGCCTGCCAGGTCCCGCAACCACAGAGGCGGACGGAGAGGGAGACACAGATGAGGGGACGGAGGAGGAGATGGATAGAAGGAACAGATGACGGAAACGAGGACGAGACGAGGACAAAGCGACAGAGAGCATAGGGGAAAAAAAAGGGAGAGAGAGGAGAGAAAAGTGAGAGGAAGGCTCGGGGTTTTACAAGAGGTACTTACACACAGTCTCTGTCTGCTGATCATCAGATCAATGTCCTCGTTTATTTTCCTGTACTTGTCCTCAGACTCGGGGCTGTGGCCGACCGAGTCGTCTGCGTCGGGGTCGGGGCTGTCACAGCCGTTTAGGCCTTTCTTTCTCAATGTCTGCAAACAGAGCAGTTGCACAACACAATTGAAGGACATTGGGGTGAGGAACAGTGACCAGGAGAGGGGGGGTGAGGGGGTGATGTAGTGTGAGAAGGCGCCTTTTAGAATTGATCCTGACAAAAGCCAGAGTGGGGATTGAGTCTGGACTCGTGTGCTTATGTGAGAACCACACTGAACCTTTGGGCTGAAGCAGGTTCCATTCTAACCTCCATCAGCATGAGGTGAGGTGAGGTGAGGACACCAACAAGTACACATGCACGTAAACATTCAGGATGGCACAAAGGATTTAATCGCATCCACTAACAAGACATAACACATGATCCCACTCTTTGCCAAATGAGGCGACATGGGACCTTAAAAACTCAATGCAAAACATAATTACAGGAAGGGGGACATTCATGAGAGTAAAATACATTTCACCTCCATAATCATCAGTGGGTCATGAAAACAAAGCACGACAACGCGGGAAAGGTGCTCGCGTTCCACTCTGTGCTGTCTGTTGTTCAACGCGGCAGTTTCTGTTTTGACCACCTGATGGCCACCTGCCCCCATTACAGCGGCTGGAGAAACAGCAGACGGGGAGGAAAGATGGCTCACCACTCGCTCGCCCCCTCCCTCCAACAGAAGAGAGGGAGGGAGGGAGGGAGGGAGGGAGGGAGGGAGCTGAGCTGCCTCTCTGTCCTTTTTTAGATATTGTTGACAACCATAACAACAGGGATAAGTTTCAGAGCACATTACTTTGTGTGAAAGCACGCGGGTGTGTTTGCTCCGGCATGCAGGGGACACACTAATATGTGCCGCGTTCATTTGCCTCGCGCATAAGGCGAGAGACAAAGAACCAGGGAAAAGTACAGTAGCTGACAGTCAGAGATCTCATCAAAGACACTCACCACCCCACATCACCTCCTCCCTCCGCCCCTCTCTCTCTCTCTCTCTCTCTCCCCCCCACGACCACACGGCCTCCCTCCCTTCCTCCCTCTCTCCTTCCCTCCCGCTCTCCTCCTGGCTTTAATAAAGGGAGATTAGTCTACGGTAGGAATATCACGGGCCTGCTCCTGTCTGTGCAGCCGTCGCTTCACACTGCACTCTTCTACTTTCATCTGAAGCTCCATATCAGACAGACGTAATTAAATTTACTTTAGCACACCCAGTATTTGATGCTGATCAAGTGTGCGTGTGTGTGTCTCTCTCTCTCAGTCTCTCTCTCTGTCTCTGTCTCTCTCTCTCGCGCTTTTCTTTCCCTGAGTGTGTTTATGTGCCTGCTGGTGTGAGTGTGCGTGTGTGTGTGTGTGTGGGAAGGGGAAGAAGGGAACGAGTCTGTGTTTGTGTGCCTGTGTGGGTGTGCGAGAGTGGGCGTTAGAGACCGAGCGGGAGAGAGAGAGCGCGAGAGAGAGAGAGAGAGAGAGAGAGAGAGAGAGAGAGAGGGAGATGCTAAGATAAGTTAATCTCAGTGAACTTCTTCCTCTCATTTGTTTGTCTCCTTCAGTTCTCACTCAGAGAGGCAGATAGGAGCGCGCTAGGTGCTCCATCACAAGCGGCAGTAGCAGTGACAGGGAGCGATTCTGCCTGCTTAGAAAACAAATAACAATCCAGTCATCTCACATGTCGGCACAACAAAGCCCTGTTTTGAGTGTGGTTTTAGTGAACTCAGAGGGCTTCTTTTGTGTGCGTGATAGCTGTTTGATTCCTGAGGCGTCTCGTGGTGAGGTAGCTACTGTAAGCGTGTCAACATGTGCTGGCTCTCCTCTCCGCTCGCTCTCTGAATCCCTAGCTCGGCCCCCAGAGTGGAAATCTGGAGTTGTGAATTTTGAAAGCATCTCTCACATCTTTTGACAGTCTTCAGGAAATCACACCAAACAAATCAAGCGAGGCGATGCAGGAGATCTGACTTCTAACGGACCCGCAGTGAATCAGGCACTTCTTGCTCCATCCGAGATGGATGAGTCAAAAGAACAAAGGGGTCGCAAAGGTTTAGCGCGCCGTCTTTTTTGGCAAAGGCGCAGAGATGTAAAACTTTTCCCATTCCTTTTGTGTACTTTCGTTCTGGTCTTGGCGATGCATCACACTCAGCTGACAGGAGCTGATCCGCCGGCCCTCTTTCTCTACTCGTGAGAGGATATTCAAGGAAAAACCAAATTTGTTTCTGCTTGTAAAGATCTCCAACCACCTACAGCCACCGGCGCAGAGGGCACGAGGTAACACTTCCATTCTAGGAAGAAGGGCGGCGAGGCACTGCTGGGAGAAGCCAACGAGGGGGCTGGGGTAAAGGTGACACCCATATGGGGTAACTGAGCTGGTGGTCTGGAGGGGGGGGGGGTTGTGTTGGGTGTTGACGGGGCGCAGGGATGCGTGAGTGTTATATGACTTTAAAACATGTGGCCCGGGCTTAGCTTTCCAGAAGGGCTCAGCAGATCAAGGGTGTGGTACAAGGGCACTATGCCACTCATCCCAGCTATGCCCACCTGTTTCAGCACATCACACCTGTTGCCAAGGGCCTGACACATGATCCGACAGCCAATCGTATCCTTTGGAGTGTCTACATAACCATAGAAGGCCCTCTGGCTGCGGCCCTGTTGGCTCTCGTCACCCTATGTATTTTCTCCCTCTCTAATTGCCCATCGCCCCCCCATGTGTGATGAATTTGTTTGTGTTTCACATCTCTGCTCCATAAAGTCATCAACCGATGCTCCAAACATGGCTTTGGGTGTGTTTTCAAGTGACACCATCAGTATGTGACAGAAATAAATAAGGATCATTGTAAAAGGAGCCACTACGTTACTGTTTAGGATTCATATTAAACACTTAGCTGAGTCTCACTAGAGCCAAAACATACGACAGTTATTCCCCAAAAGATTTAAAAAGTTGGGAATTGAATTTCAAAATGAAATACAAACTATTTGTATCGCAAAATGATAGGAAACAAGCCTAACAGGAAGCGTTCATGGAGGCTTATTAAAGTTTATAAGCATTTTTACGGCTCCGACTGGTATTTCTTTTGCAATTAATTCTGCTCACTTTTTAAAGCTGTTGAATTATTATGTTATTAAAATACCAATAAGTTAAGACAGCAGAGGCGACGGCTTCTGACCCCGAAGCCAAAGTGTGTGGCAATCGATTCAACAAACCAAATAAAAAGGCTCAGCTGTTTAATGGACACAATGCAAAGTGAAAAGCAAGATCATGGCTCACACATGACGGGACGGCAGAGACAAAGATGGCTATACAGAGCTACAAACGCCCACAATGCGGATAGACGCTGCGGCTATCGTGTTACGGAGAGAGGGAGAGAAGAAAAGATGACGGAAAGGAAGCCTGCTGGGCTCCGTGTCTTTCTCTGCGGCCCCTTTGGAGGTTTGCTCCTAATTAAACTCCTTCTTCATGACGCTCCCTCCTGACTCGACTTGTCACAGGGCCTGTGCGGATCGGGCACAGCGCAGACGCCGCGTCCTACATACTTAGACGCTTGTGTCATCTGTACCCTTTGCAGCCGCGGCTTCGCTCGGCCTAGACTAGGCTCGGCTACGACGGGCTGCAGGTGTGGGTGGGTGATGGAGCGGTACGGACCAGCGGGTCAGGTAAAGGTGACCTGCTCTTCGTTTAAATAATAACAGGCGCGGGAATTGATTTATTTAGCCATTTCTAAGTGTTGGTACACGACGTACTCATTTTGTTCTGGCTATTAAATTTGCACATTTCATAGTTTGTGTTGGGGTGAAAGCCTCACGGTGTTCTTGTGAAGATTTGCTCAGACTATTTGGGTGTGAGTTCTGGGCGGCCCCAGGGGGTCTGCTGAGGACAGCTGATGCCTGCCTAGAGCCCCCCGCCATACCAGGATCCGTCTGCTCTGCATTCTGCCATCCTGCCTCACCCTCTCCATCCCCGTCTCGACCCGTCTTTCTGTCTCGGTCTGCCGCTCGGTCTGTCTCCCGTCTCCCTGCCTCTGTCCTGTTGCCCTCGGTTTTTCCGCGTCTTCGACAGAAGCCGGGGTCAGAACATTGTTGGCCAGATGGGCTCATCTTTATTTCTGACTCGGGCTAGTTGTGGTTTGAGAGAGCTTCGCTGCTGACCGGTCTCCTCTGCAGTTATCTTGGCAGCGGTCTCTGAAGCCTACGACACATTCAATATTGTGTTTATGGCTACTGGCGACAGCTTGGCCAGTGAGCGTTTCTCAGTGTCTCCAAGCAATGGCTGACAGCTTTAGTGCAAAAATCCTCCACAAAAACAACAACTTTAGAATAAAGGGCTTTTATACTGTGGCCAATGTGGTGTGCTCTTCAGAATACACACACTATTGAAAGCAAAACGGAGCCTTATGAAAGAAGATAGTATTTCGTTAGGGAACAAATATTTTCCCCCTGTAAATGCAGCAGTTTATAGTTTTAAAGTAGATTTCACACTTGTTGGTGAAAAACACCAGCTGCTGTCAGACTCACACAGTATAAATGCATTAATAACAGCGCCACTTATGGCAAATCATGTTTATTGGGCTGTAAAATATTACAATAAACAATAAAACTGGGATAGACAGACTTTCCCAGGCCTTTCTCTGTCTGTGGTTTATCAAGATGTACAAATCTAGAGAGAAGACAGTGTCACATTGAAAACGATCACAGCATAAACTTGTGCTCCTGGAAGCCTATGATGCTATGGCAGCAGTGCAGCCTACACAATGTGTAAGATTGTGTGTGTGTGGGGGTTGGGTGTGACCACAGGAAGGCACCGATAATAAGTGCTAAAGATGAGTTTTGGGTTTTTTTGTATGTGAAAGTGAGTCACAACGGAGTTTAAAAGTGACCCCAGATGATCCGCAAAGAAAAACACACGTGTCAAAACTGTGAGAGCTGCAATAATTAAATGATGAGGGTTTTTGGAATATTCATTTTGTGGGGAGGGAGAGACTGGAGGAAACTTCTTGCAAACCATAAGACACCGGGGAGCTCCCTGGGTTTTACCAAGTGACAGCCTCAATTTCATCACGGCAGATTGGTGAGGAGCAATGTGGCTCCGTGTCAATGGGGGTGAGGCGGCGAGGAGAAACATTGTCCCTTCTCATCACAAATAACAAGATGGAAGCGGTCATGAAGTGGACCCACTGTGGATTAAGTCCCCCCCAGCGCCACTGCACAATAAGCACATTGGGGTTGGCCTCGCTGGCGGCAGGAATGGGGTAATAACGTGTTGGAGATGTGCTCTCCTTCTCCTCATTTCTACTTCTTCATCTGCACTCTCTCTGGCTCCCTATCCCTCGTTCTCTCTCCTGTGTCTCACTCTCTCTCTCTCTGCTTTTCAGAGTGGAGGGAACATCAGAGGGATCAGGCTGGCTTAGCTTATTGGAAGCAGATGGCAGACCAAAGGCAAGAAGGCCACCGTTTCATGAAGCGTGGTTTGAACATGCCAGGACCATGTCGAGGGGCATGCCCATGGATGAGTAGACTGTGTGTGCGCACGTGTGTGTCTATGTACACACACATGCTCTGAGAGTGAGTATTTGGGCGGGGGGGAGGTGGTTGAGTTTTTAGGTTAGCAATCTGAGGAATGGGACCCCAAATCACAGCCTGGCTGGCTGCTTTCTTTTTTTCATCATCTGTGCGTCCCGATGTACAAGTTGAGGCAACATTTGAAAAACTATCGCATCAATGACTTTGGTGATTTGATGGCTTTGAAGCCCCTTACCCACTCCTGGTACCCTGCAATCAAAGCCTGGCGCCTGGCCTCCGTCATCCCGTGGCAAAGTGGTCGCGTGTTCGGTAATAACGTCGCCTAATTGTATAATTACAAGCTGTTTAGGGATTTGTAGATTGACTAAACAACCTCAAAAAAATAGTGAAATAGTGAGAAATTGAGTGTAAGACAAAGACGGAGAGGGGAGTGTGCCCAACAAGGTTTCTCCGTGTATCTTCAAACTGTGGCATTGTGATAGCGCATGTGCTAAAATCACCATTAGAAGTGCCCAATGCAGACGAGAGCCCACTCACAGACTGACAGTTTTAGCCAGCCAGTACACGGCACAATACCAGATGGTGCAGCGCTTCCCATATGGAGGAGACACACTCTGAGCACATGTCAGAATCCAACACTGTTTGCTACAGCAGCAGCTCGGCCCCGCGAACAAAATGGTCATTCAGGCTAGTCACTACACTGTATAATTACCCAGACAGACATGCGTGCCACACAATGCCAGCTCAGTGAGACTGGATAAAGAGGGCACTTGTGTCTGCGCCCTCAACCTACCATCTTTCATCCCGTCTACACTGCGGTTACGTAATGCGTCGCTATTAACGCCGGACAAATTGTAATGTGTTTTAATGCAATTCTGATTGAACGCGAGAATCAATTTGCAAGGCTAAATGTTCTGGGTATTTGGGTAGCTTTTCCATGTATTACATTGTGATTTCACCACGATATACTCAATTCATCCTATTATAAAAGTTCTCATGACTAATAACAACAAATCCTCTGCAAAAGGACTTCTGTCCCCCTCTAGCTGTCCTCCCTTCTCCCCCCCCCCTCACTCCCACCAACCGTCAGTTATCGTCTTTTGTCTCTCTGTCTCTTATCGCGTGGTGCCACAACAGGAAAGGGGGCCTGAGGGAGGCTTCGAGTAACAATGACCAGCCGGTTGACCTCTATGCTGTGACCTTGAGTTTCCACACCCAAAGCGGCAATCATGGCAGGGGAGTCGGGCGGCGGGTGAGGCCGGAGGGGGGAGGGAAGCTCCAGGCGGGGCAGGGAATGCCATGTACAAAAATAGATCTTCATTATTCAGAATTTTCCACAAATAGTTTCAAAGAACAAGGCATCATTTCATCTTAATGGCTTGCGTGAATTGTTCTGGGCTGCGTAGTGGAAAAGCCGTGGCTGTTTAGCAGCGCGGCCTCAGAAGTGGCCTGCCTGTGCACCGCTTCACACCACAGGGACCGCATATTGGCACAGTTCAAACAGTCTATTTTTACAACCTCCTTTTGTTGTTGTGCGACTACCTCAGACTTCCGCTTCAGCATATTGACCTTAAAAAACACTTCTGACGGTGATCCAAAACGCTGCCTACTTTCTTGTCTGAAGTTCTGCTTTTTTCGGGCTGCAGGCATCTAATGTGGAATAAAACGCTGAGCTTGTAGATCATGTACATTATCTGCCATTTTGTTTGGAGTTGCTCTTTAAAAATAAAAAAGTGAAAGAAGCATGTGGTGAAAAAAAGAAGAGAGAACTCTGTAAACTTGCTGTCTTTGTGTTTTACACTAAACTCAACTGTCTGCCTGAGCCTAATTAAGAGCCTAAAGCATAGACTGTGTCTGTGAGAGGAGTGTGATTTAGTTGTGCGAGGGTGACGCATGTCAGGGTTTGTCTTTGACACTGTAAACTGACCTGCCAATGAAAATCCATGACCTTCCAATCCTTGACCTCACTTATGGATACAAGATAACTCATTTTTTTTGACACTGTTTAAACTTATTTTCGTTTTTTGAATGTTTTAAAAACAAGCAGACAGGAAGCCTCTGTTTGATAACAAGATGTGAATAAACCAGAAATTAAATAATACAGTTCTTTATTCAAGAGCTCCAAAGGTTTAAGGGCAATGAGCTCTGAGACAGACCGTCTTCTGCATGTGGTTGCCGAGGGCAACTCTTCATGGTCAGCCCTCAGAGACGGAAAGAAAGAGAGGAGAGATAGAGGCTGAGTGAATAGCCTGACACTTCGCTTACTCACTATTCCATTTCAAAAACAACCCCCACCCACCCTGTTTCAATCACAAGGAGGGAGGGAGAGAGGGAGGGAGGGAGAGAGAGAGAGGGGGGGGGGAAGAGAGAGAGAGAGCGCGAGAGAGAGAGAGAGAGATTCCATGCCTATTCTTATTCCTCTCTTCTACAAGGACTGCCAGCCAGGCACTATTTTTAGCTTCACCACACACTATTTTTAGAGCGCTACCAGTTCTTGAGGCATTTATTAGGGGAAGGAGTACCACAAAAAAAGGGAAAAAAAGGAGTGACGTGGTGGTGAGGGGGGGTCCTTTACTTTGACCATCTAATAAACACGGCTTCTTATGTGGTGAGTTCAGTCCATGTTGCCAATCAAAGGGAAGTGGAAACGCGAGGACGGGAAGGGAAATATATAGAGACTAAAAATGGAGACGTTAAGAGGAAAACGTACAAAAACGTTCCCTTTCTTTCATCCGTTTTGCCTTAATAGCCCTTTTTTCTATGCCAACAGAGCAAAACGTATAATACAGCGATAATATCTGCAGAGCAAATGGAAAGGAGCGAGTGGGACGATGCACATGGGTGTAGCCTGAGAAGAGATGAGTGTAAGGATACACACGCCTCTGCTGGGTGGAATTAATAAAGCTTTGAATACCAGGACGCAATACTTTGTGCTTTTTCTCCTTTCCACCAACATTTGAACCTCATTTTAATGCTGTGAAACCAACGAGCTGACAGACTCGGCCACCGCTGCTGTTCAGACTCAGAGTGTAAAGTATGAATTAAAGGTAGACATTATTAACACTTTGCTTTGCTGCTCTTCCTTACATGTAATTAGTGAACTATCGGACACACATTCCAGCTGGTACACCTGGCAAAGGTGTGCTGCAGGTTCAGAGTCTTTGTTTTAACGAAACTCGACGCCGCTCGCTCGCCACATGTCACAAGGTTAATTGACTTAGTCCGTCAAAGTGGCTTCAAGTCTTAATCCTCACTTGGCGAGGAAAAACAAGCCGCGTTGCTGATCTCTCCGTCACTAGTAAACACTGAGGCACTGTGATCACCGTGACAACCCCACCCGCTTTCTCCCTCCCACCCTCGCCCACGTTATGCCACATGCCCCCCCCCGTCCTAAACGTCCAAAACAACTCCACACAAGATCACTGTGGACAAGTATGGAGGGCAGGAGATATGATTTAACTCCCTTATTTCTCTTGGATGCTGACTTGTAAAAAAGGGGAAAAAAGGCAGTGGACAAATTAGCGAGGCCATACAAGCTGGAGTAATTACACAGTCTTTGAGAGGCATGAGAAGAAGTCATTCAGAGGGCTGATCAACTGAGAAAACTCCTTAAGGCTAATGTTCTCCACGCTGTTTAGAAACCAAATAAGCAGGCAGAATAGCACACATGCTGGAAAATATTTTCACAAGCGCGAGGCAGAACATGAGAACACTGGCACTTCAGAGAGAGGATCACATGTCCCGTCCACTCCAAGGAATATTATATATGGTGGGGGGGGGGGGGGGGGGGGGGAGCAGAGGAAAGAGTTCAAAGAAAGAGGGAAAAGCTAAAGTTTGCCGGTCAATGACACTGAAATTAACAGAATGAATTAGCCTCTCTCCATTATTTAGAAGGTGCGGAAAATGTTGTTTTGCCAAATGAAACTTTGTGCGAGGCTTGCAATAAATTGGTGTAGATGTTGGTTCATTACTCATTTTTGGCGCTCTCCCAGGCATACCCACCTGATTCCTATTCCCTTTATTTTTCTTTACTCTCTCTCTCTCTCTCTCTCTCTCTCTCTCTCTCTCGCTCTCTCTCTCCCCTCCCTCCAGTGCACTGTCACAGGGCTGAAATCACACCTGTGCTCCTCACACGTCTCGGCACACGGCTGAGCCATGCGCAGGGTGAAACATGGTGAGGGAGCTTTGCTGAATCTCATTAGCCAAGCGGGTAGTCATTAACAGAATGACCTTTGGAAATAATTACCAGCCTTCCTCCCTCCATCCCTCTTTCCCTCCCTCCTCCTCCTCTCCTTGCACTCATCCATCCCACCCCCACCTCCTTATGCAGTAGATACTTGTAGGTGAGGACAGAGGGAGAGGAAACGGAGGGGGTGTGTGTGTGTGTGTGTGCTGCCCCTGCCCCTGCTCCTGCTGCTCCTGCTGCTGCTGCTGTTTAAGATTACAGGCTGAGCTGAACTTTCAGATTAGGTTAATCTGCTGGAAATGGGATTGTCCGCTGGCCTTTCCCCGGGCAGCTACAGCAGTGCAGGAAGTCAGGCCTTGTTCCGCTCAGTCAGGTGCCCTTCCATGTGATGTTTGAGCCAATGGCATCAAAGTGTGCAATGCTGGCTGAGGTCACTGCAATGCCATGGACACTGCCCGGCACGAGCCAACTGTCTCTTCCTGCGCTTTGCACACATGCGGCTACACTCACACTCTTGTACACACAAATGATATAGTATCCCTCCCCTTGCCATGCTTCCTCTTCTCAGGTATGTTCCAGCACTGACTGGGCATAAGATCCTTATCATAACTCACTGCACTAACCCTCCAATAATATCACACACCTGTGTTCTTTGTTTCAACACATTCTGTACCAGGGATTTGGCACGGCGCGTGGAGCCTGAGTGTGTTGTTGGAATTTGGGGCTTTTCAAGTACAGCGAGAGACAGCCAGCAGCACTCAAGTTTGAGCTTAATCTGCCATCATCAGCACAGGAAAGAACAGATCCTTTTATGTGTGATTGCAATTAACAACCCCTGTCCTGCCATAATAAATCCCCGATGAAAGCTCAAAGTGATCCGTCCTAGGAGTAAAAAGAAAGGAAAAGGGAGAGATGGATCTATTCTCTTGTCATTTCCCAACACGCCTTCCCATTTCTCCCCTAATGCCATTCACGTGTCCAGGAAACCGGCCTGGCAGACAGTGAGTATAGGAAATCTATCTGTGTGTTTGACTGTTTTATCTGGAGCCAGACTCAGAGAGTACTGTCGACCTGCCAGGACAACACACTGCATGCTCGGACATGCAAAGGGCGCAAGAAATCTTCCTGCTGCCGCATGCTTTCGAGCGACGGCCTGGGTGAGCTTAGATGGCGCTTAAAAACAATTAGCATTAATTAAGTGGAACAGCCGATGCTGTCGTGTAGTACAGTCTCTCGGGAGAGGATACACACAGACTTACTCCCTGTGACATGATGATTGGCTTGGGTTTAAAAGGAGGCATGCAAAACATTTGAAAACATCCTGAATCCGTTGTGAATTTGCCAACGGATCTGTCTGATCATAACGGGTTTCCTGGGGCTGTACATTGTAAATGTAAATGCCATCTTGTTAGCAACACTTCAATGGTGTGTGTGTGTGTGGAGGAGGGTTAGCTTTGGTTTCTTGGGTCTTTTTGCTTTAACAGATATTTGTGGAAGTGTCACACTGAGCTGAGACGGTTTTCAGATGAGTCATTGAGGCCGTCTTCACCACCTCTCTCTCTCTCTCTCACCCTCTCCCTCCATATCTATCTATCTATCTATCTATCTATCTATCTATCTATCTATCTATCTATCTATCTATCTATCTATCTACCTGATCCCATTCCAAACTGACTCAAAGATTCAACATAATGGCACAAATCTAGACGGATATGTTCAATGAAAAACAGACTGAAAGATACTGAGAGAGAAAGAGAGAGGGGGAGAGAGAGAAAGAGAGAGAAAAGCCCTCCAGCCTCTTGTAAACATGCTGCATCTTAGAGAGGCTGTGCAATGCTCTCAGTGCCACTCTCTCAACAACGCTAATTATCAACCAAAGACATGCTAATTACATAGAGCTTTATTGCTAATGTAGCAGGCCTCGATGCCAGCCGCCCACACTGTGAGCTCAGCTCCCCTACCTCTGCCTCTCCTCCCACTACACCTTCAGGCACAGCAGGAACAGAGAGAGAGAGAGAGAGAGAGAGAGAGAGAGAGAGAGAGAGAGAGAGAGAGAGAGAGAGAGAGATGTGTGTGTGTTTCTGAGCAATTATAAAGACAAGGGGTTTCTACAAATTCCAAAGTCGATCTGTCTGACATCAGCAATGAAATGTAATATCTGGTTGCTGCTATGTTAGGGACACCATGCCTAAATCCAGCTCATTCCCTCGTTCTTGACCTCTCCCCCCTGAAATGCCCCCTTCAAAAAAAGAGAAACGACCCACCCACGTTCCTGCACCTGTGACGTAGCCTAGCAGCAGCACACAGGGCTCCACAGGAGAGCCCCCCCCCCCCCCCCCCCCACACACACACACACACACACACACATATACACAAACAAACACCTCCTCCCACCCGCCCACGCTAAACGTGCTTGTGTCAGCCCTGTGGCCAATCCCGTTAGCACGCCGCAGCCAAGGCTGAAGGCCTCTTCAGATCGATTTCCCCCGCTGTTAGTCCCTCAGAGAAGCAAGGGGCTCGAGTCCTCCAGGGATCAGAGTGTAGGCAGATTCCAAGCAGGGGGATCTCGTCACAGGCACTTGCCAAAACATGTGACCGCTCTTCATGGGCTGAGGGGCTCGGGTGCATAAACGACAAAGTGCTTAGGCACTTTATACGAGTGGATGCTAAAACACTTAATGTAAATGTAAATGTATATAGTTAATAAAATACATCTTTCATCCCTCCAGATGTACTTTGATCTCACAGGCTTTTGCTTTTCAAAAAGGGCTCCTGATAGGAATTCAAATCAGTCTCAGGGATACAGTGTTGATGTAAATACTAACTTAACTAGCTGCACAGTTTGCAAAATTATTTCAAGTTTTTTTTAAGTCTCTGCTACTAAATAATGGTGAAATAATGTATATGATGCTTCACTACACCGAGTGAATCGCTTATTTTATTGTCTTTCTAAATGCTGTCCCTTCTAAAGCATATCACCATTACAATTAGCCGTATGGTAAATGCTGTGTGAGCTGATGAGCTACATGAAAATGTACACGACACACTTCACTGAACCAAATGGAAACAGATGTAGAACAAAAGTGAGAGGATAATGACTAACACTCGAGTTTACATTACAGAGTGATTCATTTATGGATCTATCATTGAGTCATTGTCAGTGATTATATGCAAAAGCGATCAGAAATTAAATGAATTGGAACAATATCAGGTCAGATCTGTGTAGAGGCCTTTTTGTATGTATGTGAGAGGGAGAGAAAGGGATAAGGACAGGGATGTCTTTGTGGCTGTGTGCGTGTGTGTGTGTGTGTGTGGCACATCAAGTATGCCTTCAGAGTTAATGTTGCGTAACAGGGTCACGTTGAGAGCTTAAGGATGCTTGAGGGTGTCAGCATGATTACCTGCTTTATCTACCTGCACACTCGCCGGCCTGACAGCGCTGTTTAACATCGCCCTGAGCCACACTGGCCACATGTGTCCAAAGCAGGTTAGATCAACACGCGACTGGAAGAGCCGCGTCTATGACAACGGCAACAACAACAAGCGCAGGGAGCTGGGTGGCTACATGCCACAGAGGACAGCCTGCAGGGCCCCGATCGATGCACGTTTAAAGGTGCAGTGCACAGACGAGACAAGGAGGCGATTTTAATGAGACTGCCTTCTGGAGATGTTGCACCGTTCCACCGGTCTGACCCTTGGAAACTCAAATGTACCAAAGAAATCAAGCAACAGCCGCAACCTACAGTACACGACATACTGTAAGTCAGTCTCGATGTGACTGATTTTGGAAGTAAACTAGCAACCAGCTCTTATTATGCTGGGTGCAAAGAGCAAAAGAGAGAAGTAAAGGTTGCCGAATGAGTCACAAATGTTGTGTGTTTGCATGAGTGTGTGCAGCTGCTGTGTGTGCATTCCCGTAACTTACCTCCACAATATCAGAGTTGGTCCTGCTCTCGTGGGGCTCGTTGTACTCGGTGTATTTCAGCAGGACCTTGTCCATGTCTGTGCTGGCGTACTGGAACAGCTTGTTGGTGCTGTTGAAGATGATCAGGGCGATCTCGCAGTCGCACAGCACGCTCAGCTCGTACGCCTTCTTCATCAGGCCAAACTTTCGCTTTGTGAATGTCACCTGAGAGGAGAGAGAGAGGAGACAGGAAAAAGAGGAGAGGATGATGAGGGTGGAGGAAGAATGTGTAAATCATTTCCATTACTCACAGTAAAGCAGATGGTTTCAACTTAGTGTTCACCACCAGTAATGAAGTCACTATATTTTCTGACACCTAGTTGCACAATACATGATGACAAAAAAGTCACCCCCCTCACACACATGCTCCCTGTAATGAGGAAACTAATGGGAATATGATATAACCCCTTCTGACCAGAAGTTCTCAGAGAAAGCCGTATAGGGAGAAAAAATAAACCACGTTTCTGTGGAAGTGCCCACTGAGCGAAGGCTTACAGTAACAGGCCATCCACTACACCAGGGGAAAAATGAAGAAAAAAAAGAAAGAAAGAAAGAAAGAAAAAAAACAAGCCAGGCTCGCATTTAAGGAACTGAAAATATCTGCCTCAGATAGATAACGGTAAAGCAGATCGGTTATTGCTGGAACATCAAAGACCGCAGAGGTTCACGGTGGAACATATGTGATGTTAAATCCACTCGTGCGAGCGCCGTCTCGTTGCGAAACACACGCGCTCCTATATCTATCCTCATCTAAGAGACATGAGCGGAGGCATCCTCGCTCCTTTGTTGTGCTGACCAGTTAACCATCTCGCTTACTGAAGAGCGACACGTTCGTAAAAATAACAGATGCGTTGGTCAATAGCGACGGTCGAGCAACTTAAACTTGGGGTCGTGGCTGGCGCGGCGGGCGCACGTGTGTTTGGTTACAAGCCGGAGACCAGTAGCCTTAATAACACCGGCTCACAAGAAACCACAATGTGAAAATAGAACAGCCTCTATTCCTCTATTGTTTGGATCAAAACTAGAGCAGTGAAAGTGAGTTAATTCCAGTGAGCTGCACCTGGTTTCTTTTCTGAGCCGCGCATGTGTGTGTGTGTGCGTGTGTATGTGAGTTCTTTAGCTGCATGGGAAAATGAGAAAACACCTCTCTGCCAAGCTCCCCTCTCTCAACTGCGTTTTTCTAAAAAATTCAAATGTATTCTATTTCATTCTGTTACTGTATTACTTACACTTACAGATGCGAGCTGACGGAGAGAGAGAGAGAGAGAGAGAGAGGAAACACTGCCAGAACTCGGCCCAGCTGGTAGCTAATGATCTCATTTTGTTGATTAACTGCACGTCATTCTGCTCTCAACTTAACGCGCAAGTGGATTAAGAAATACAAAATAGAAACAAATCTAAACACGTGTTCCGTGTGGTAAATATGAAGTGGAGATGGTGTGATTTGGAAGCGTGTACAGTAGATAGATTAGAGACACGCACACAAACAGATTTATGGCATAAATGTATCACGGATTGCCCTTCACATTTTCCCTGAGCTCTTTTACAACTTTGAGGCCTGAAAGCGGAGATAGGGTTGAATGGATATTGATAGATAGTTTTGGATTTCCTGAAATCATATCTCCCAGGATGCACCAGGGAAACTGAATGTCAAACTATCCCTCACATCCACCCTGTCTCTCTCTCTCTCTCTCTCTCCCTCTCTGTCTCTGTCTCTCTCTTCCTGTCTGTCTCTCCATCGACGTCGGGCAAACCTTAGATGAACCGCCATCTCCTCGACCCGCATCCCCTCGAAAAGTTTGCCCGTGATGTCATCAAGCTGAACTATCGGGTGGCTGGAGAGACGGCGGATGAAACCAGACGCACGGGGCCAACTCCTGAGAAAGCTATGTGTGTGTGTGTGTGTGTGTGTGTGTACATGTGTGTCAGGCTCTGTACCTCAGCACAAACACTCATCTTGATTCACATAAGGAGGAAAGCTCCCTTGGGCTCTAAATATCATGCTGACATTTACACAGTCACACTGAAATGTGAAAAAACAAGCCTCGTTCTTACGCGCCGAGATCAAAAGGCATCTGGTGACAATAAGATTAATTGTCATATCCAAAACCACTCGATGCGGCACCCGAAACTGAAATGTAAGCACTCGGAAAGGCTCTGCCAGCCGACAATAGCAAGAGCGGGCGGTCCAATGACGGAGTAAATAAGACGATGGGGGACTTGTAGGACACAAGGTCAAAGCGGACCGTTTGGGAACAGGACAAGTGGAGTGTTGTCTTCCCCAGGAGTGTTTTATTTGGCGGGGGGGCAGACACAGGACATCACTTGCTGCAGCTCTCTGCTCCACACCCACTCACTCAGCTGGGGGACATTAATGTTTCAGAAAGGTGCGTGTCCCCAGAAGGTCCAGAGCTGCTCAAATTGCCATGCCGACACGCTCCTTCAACACGCAACGAAAACAACAAAGCGGAATCGGATGGAAGCCGGACTCCAGCCCCCCCGCTGTAAATGAGGGACTGTGCAACCGTTCCCACATATTATAATTCACACGTCGGCTGACTGTAACAACACCGCGGGAAGAGAGCGAGTGTGATGATGAAAAAAGTCTAAACTGACCAAACAATAACGCCCACGTGAAAATCACACCCAACCCCCACATCACAAACCGACACGCTCAACCTGCTGCCACAAAGGCGATCACATAGGCTGCATGCATACATACATCCACAACACACACACACACACAATCCAGACACGTCCGTCTACATGGTAAACACTGTGGCAGACATCTTTGTGTGATGTGCTAATTTTTTTGGGATCTCAACTATGACAATTTGTGTGTGTTCCCGTTTACGGTGTCACGGCTCGAGGTGACTCTGTTGTTACTTCACGTCCTCACATGACACCGCCATGTGACCCCGATGAGCTCATCAGCATGCATGCTGGTGATGTCACTGCAAGCTCACTTCCCCCAGACCACAGCTGTACACTAAAGCCCCGGACCCTGTGTTTATTTATCTAGCCGACTGAACTCTTAACTGGGTAAGAACATATGCGCAGAGAGGTCCCACTCTGGAGGCATTTCAATGTTTATTTGAAACGTGGATTATGTGTGAAAATAAAAGCTTTCTTTTCCTGAATGAGGACGTCAGAAGCATTGTAAAACACTGGTGTGTCAGCGCGGGTGTGATATTTGTTTCATCGGTCACAAGTAAGTGTGTCGCTTCAACACGTTTGCCTCTGTGTGTGCTGGTTAAAAGACGGCAGTGTAAAACCCCGGTGTGTGTGAGTGTGAACCCAACTGTATCTTCTCACAGGCAATTGGTAACCAGATTGTGAAATATATATTCACACTATTTTTAGGTAAAAGTTAAATGACGATACTTGATGTTCAAACTGTCGGAGAAGGGGCGTGTTCTTGTGAGGTGGTTAGAGGCTCGAATCTTGATACGCACACACACACACACACACACACACACACACATACGCCTCCCGCAAAAAAAGATGAAAGATGAGCTGAGAGGAAAAACAAACATATATCAAGTTTATTCAGCTGCCCGTGTCCACGTTCACAATGTCGATTTTAAAGAAACCCTCATGCAAATCTCTCTTTAGAAACCTTTCAAAAACTGAAACTCAAAACTTAATTTCATCCGCATGATATATTCTTTACTTTTAAAGGGATAAAGTGAGGGACAACTGTGCCAAACCTTCTACTCTAATACACAGACTGGAGGCAACGCCCGAGTGCTATTCACAACCACCCCACCTCCTAGGGCAGACACACACACACATACACACACACACCTGTTCACTGTTCTCACCTAAACCCACACATCCCCTTTTCTGAATCGCCACCTCTGAATTCCCATTGGCATCTCTTTTATTCATTCTTCTTTATGTCCACGTGTGTTTTTGTATGTGTAATGTACACTCTGTATGCTTGTGCGTTAATGTGTCATTACGGCGTGCCTGTCACGCCCGAAACGAAGAAGAAAAAAGAAAAATGTTTGGGATAAAGTGAGGGACGCGAGGAGAGGAGGGATAGCGTCTGATTCTCTGCCACAATGGTGAGATGAGAGAGAGAGAGAGAGAGAGAGAGAGAGAGAGAGAGAGAGAGAGAGAGAGAGAGAGAGAGAGAGAGAGAGAGAGAGAGAGAGAGAGAGAGAGAGAGAGAGAGAGAGGGTGTGGAGGAGGGAGAAGAGAGGGGGCGGACGCACAGGAAGCACATTTGTATGCATTTCCTCTCATAACAGGAAGAGGCCAGTGGCTTCCCCTTCACAATGGCTTCGCTTCTGCTTCCCACCTCCTGCCTGCCTCTGCTTCCCTGGGGGGAAGAGGTGGGTAAGGGGGGCGGGGGGCAGAGGGAGAGAGAGAGAGAGAGAGCGAGAGAGAGAGGAGCGGAGAGACAGGCACCTAAAACCTGCTGGTTAGCAAACCAAATGTGGCAAAATGACAACACTCGTATACACACACACACAAACACGAGCGCGGGCGAGCACACCAACGCACGTCGCCTCCGTGTCGTCCGGCCGGCGTGCAGCACGTTTTGTCTGGAGACAAACACTTATCCCATTGTCAGGGGGCCAAGCAGGAAGAGATGAGCTTACGCAAAAGGAATAAGTAGAAGAGCCCGAGACCTGAACTCTGTCTCACAGCCAAAGAAGCAGTTAAGAGGGGCATTACAACAAAAGAGGCTTTGTCCCACCTCTAATATATGCTACACTCTTCTCTCCCTTCAAAACGCCACTTATCTGACATTTTCAATGTGCCTCCTTTGTACAGTACTAACAGGAGGAGATGACGCTTGAAAGATTTCTGTCTTTGCCACGAAACGCTGACCTAAGGAACTGACAGAGTGCCGTCTTAATCAGTCCAAATTTAGCCGCGTTTGCCCGTAAATACATGGCTGCATATATTGTTCCTCTTCTCGGGGCGTGTAATTAGATTTCAGCACAGAGCTATAATGCAAGGGTATGTATGTTCCTGTTTATGCTGAGAAACCGCAACTGGACAGAGCTGCTGCATCTGCACCCACTGGCTGAAATACAAAAATATGTATAGTAGATGTTTCTCTGTAAGGCTGCAATGATACAAAAAAAACCTGTTGTGATTCATTTGAGGCAGAAAAACACTTATCCTGTCTCACTAAAAGCTCACGGCGAGTGTTCAGGTGGACAAAGCAGAGAAAAGAGTGAGAAGCTTGATAAACCATGAAAGTCTTTCAGGTGAGGGGGGAAAAAAATTACAAAAAAAGAGCGAGGTGAGAGTGCGAAAGGAACACATGAGGAATGAAAGGAGAAGTCGGCGTACGAAGACAAAAGAGAGGCAAACATAAAGCGTGGGGAAGGTGAGAGCTTAGCAAGCCCTTTTCAGGTGAGGTCTCGCAGTGCTGAGCACGTGGTGCGGAGGAGTGCTACTCGCCGCCGCCGCCGCCGTGAAGAAGAGGGGAAAAAAAACACCCGACGACGGCGGAAGGTGGGAAAGAGGGAATTAGAGAAAGGGTGCAGGGGTGAGGAGCGACCCTGTGCGCCTCATTATTTTCCTGCTGTTAATTTTTGCTCGCTCGTTTTCTCACCCCGGTGCTGTTGATTGGAGAGAAGGATGGGGCGTCGTGGAAACAAAAAAGATCATTTATTTCAGCTGCGCTTGCCGCGGAGAGTGAGATGACGCACTCTCAGGGATGACGTAAAAAATAGAAACCGAGAGAAAAATTCAAAAAATGGTTTTCTATCTCTTTATCTTCCCGCTGACAAGTTTGTGTGTGTGTGTGTGTGTGGGTTAGTGTGTGTTTGGGGGAGTTGGGACATTGTGTTGTCTTACTTCCTGTCACTGATGACCTGATCCATGTTTAACCTTTACCCCTGGGGCACTTCCCGCTACTGGAACGCCACACATCCCTTACACCCCTACACACACACACACACACACACACAGAGTCATCCTCACTTAAGGCCACGGCTCAAGAGGTAACGCTCATTAGAGCCAATTGCAGTAAATTAGCCGAACCCCAAGATGACGGCGCTCCAGAGAGATAGATGTGTTTTGGATGTGCGCGTGTGTTTACATGCATGTATTTGTCTACGCTGCATAAACAAGACCCTAAACGCACCATCTAAGTATGTGTCTAAGCATATAATCTGTTTAAATGTCTCAAATCTGTGCCAGCGTGTGTGAGTGGATGCATGGTGGACGTGTGCTGCAGTATCTGTATGTGCTCGAGTGCTTGTGTCTGTGTGCCTATCAGTGTGTGTGTGTGTGTGTGTGTGTGTGTGTGTGTGCGTGCTGGGGCAAGAGAGTCTGCTCTCTGTCTGCAGCCCATGAGTTTATGGCACAGGGGGCTCTTTCATGTGCCCGAGGCTGCGAGAGGGTCTGAGTGGTCGGGGGGCTCGGAGCCAGGGCTCACACACTGCTGCCCACTGTCCGGAGGTCCGGGCAGCCAGTCAACGCCGGGGAGGCCTGGCCCTTCTGCCCTGGCTCATGGGAAGTGTTTCTGGGGCCTGGGGGTGGCAGCCCAAAGTGGGCCGCCCAGCGAGAGCGAGCCCGGGTCCTGTGCCCGCTACCATACCGCCGGCTAGCAGGGAGGGCAGGGGTGGGGCCAGTCGGGGGAGGGGTCAGCGGAAACCCTGTAGGTGGTGAGGTCGTGTTGACAGCCACGCAGAACGGTGCCACTCCACCGAGGGCTAAAAGGCGGAAGGACGTCCACGCTGACAGCTAAGGATATTTGGGAGCTAAAAACACCCTTTGATAAGAGCTGTGACTAATGACTCTAATGTCTACATGCTGCAGTCAGAACATCACACAGCTTAGAGGGGTTGGCAACATGTCCTGAACTTTCTATACATTAAACCGTGAAAGAATGTAAAGAATGTGAGGTTTGAGGCAGCTCGGCACCGACTCCTCTGGTGTTTACTTGGCTTTGGCAACGGCACATTTCCACAAAAAGGAAGTGAAAATAAAGCCGGGGCTTCCGTTTTTTTGGTGTTGTTTATTTTTTTTAAATTGTCAGTTTCTGAGTCTATCTCTATCTCTGTGTTGCAACATCCATCTACTAAAATCAGCAACTGCGATGATGTCATGTCATTTATTTCGGGCCTCAAAGTTGGAGATGACAGGGCAACGCCACGTGATGCTTTGTCATCACGTGGCGATCCCACGTGATGATCCCTGATGGCAGGGATCTTCAGCCACAAAAACAGATCAAGTAAATACCTAATCTATCACTTAGGAGATCAAAACAACAAAATCCAGTGATATATTGATTCCTCCTTCCCTGAACCTCTCCACTCTCATCTCTCCCCCCCTCCCCTCCCCTGTAAGTAAAGCCCGGATATCTCAGGCATCGATTCCCTTCAGGTGTCCTTCCTGTCTCTCTCTCTCTCTCTCTCTCTCTCTCCCTCTCTCTCCCACCTTATCCTCAGGAGCCGGAGTGCCTGGTGCAACTGGCGAGCCCAGTCTGAGGTGGGATGAGAGCGAAGCGGCTGAGATAACAAGTGAGGAGGAAGTGTGGGTGCTGGTGCAACGGGATAGCCTTCGCTCCTCCGTCTATAAAACTTTGTGACCTCCTCCTTTTGCTCTCCTCAAATCTCCCGTCTCTCTGTCTTCCCGTCTCTCTTTCTACAACAAATATGTTCGCCAAAGCACAGATTTTCGCACACATGCGTGATTTCACACACTCCCTCTGTTGTTTCTTTGCGCTTTCCGTGTGTTGGTCGTTGGTGACAATCTGTGTCAATTACTTCTGTCTAATTCTGTCTAAGTCTTTTTATTAACGTCCTTTACGCCGATTTCCATCTGATTGTGACACCTTTCACGAATTTTAAAGATGCTTTTTATTGCCCTTTATTGGAGGAGAACAGAAAAGAAAGTTGTGTCCAAGATGAAAACACATGGGGGAAAGCAAAGACAGGGGCCAGTCTTCAGAGTGTGTGTGTGTGTCTGTCTGTGTGCATTTCTACGTGTGTGCTTTGTGTTTGACCTGTGATCCAGAGGCCACGTCAGCGGCGTATGGATCCACTTGGGCTGCCAGGAAGCTGCCAAAGTGTCAGTGGTCACTTGTACCTCAGGAAGTGATCGATTGTGGGCCTGGGGGGCAGTGAGGGAAGCCTGTCTCTGTCTATTTCCTGCTGCAGACGACACCAGTCTGCTTGATTGTGAACGCTGTCCACCACAGATCATTTTGTTCCCTCACACTCAACGCCTAAACTCCAAAGCATTTATTTCACTTCATCTACCGGGATTCATTTCCAATTACTCTTTATCGTTGTTGTGCTCCGCAGAGGAAAACTACAGCGGTCCCCACGGCGACGGATTTAGCTCGCGAAAAAATAGTGTTCCAGTGTTTGTCTCAAAGGCCTTCCTCCATCTCCACCCTGTCGGCCCACTCCACTCCAGCCCGGTCTAGTCCAGTCCGGTAGCGACGTGTCATTTTGGACCATCCCATCTCTGTTTGGTTCTATTTGTTTATGCTTTCTACTGTCGTCCCTCCCTCCCTCCCTCCCTCCGTCGGCGCGGTAATATTCCACTGCCGGTGAGCTAAACTGGGTGGCATGGTGTGAGAGAGGCTGGGTGTGTGAAGGGCGCTGCACTCGGCCTCGGAACAGGACAAGCGGTGACGTGCAGAATGGAGATTTGGGGAGAGTTACAGATGTTCTCATGCAAATCCCCTTTCTGGTCTTCTCTGTGTCTTAGATTTGGGGGCAGGGGGGACAAACCCTCAAATCCGCACAACCACCTTCCACCCTCAAGCAATAACTGCACTGCCCCCCCCCCCCCCCCTCCTCCCCTCCCCCTGTACACTCCTCTGTCCCCCAGTTCACATATTGCCCAGACTCCCAGAAGACCTTCAATGGTGAGGGCTATGTGGGGGTGTGGGGTGTTTCTCCTTCCTCCCTCCTCCACCCCTCCTCTTCCCCACCCTCACACTCATCCATCCTCCCACCCCCCCAGGGACTTACCTGTCTGTTGCGTTCATCCATAATCCGCGTGATCTGAATCTTTTTCCTCCCCATCGTCCCCGTCTCTTTCTTTCTCTCTTTCTAAAGAACTTTATGCTTTCCTCTCTATCTCTTTCTCTCTCTCTCTCTCTCTCTTGCTCGCTCTCCTCTTTCTTCTTCTTTCGCTTCTTCTTTCTCTTCTCGCCTCTTCTGTTCTTCCTTTATCTCGTCTTTTGTTTTTTTCTGCTCCGCGTTCTGTTTTGCGCCGATCAATTCAAAGATTCCAGCATCCGTACCTGTGAGAGAGGAAGAGAAGGGGAGAGGGAGGGAGGGAGTGGATGGGGAGGGGGGAGGAGAGAGCGAGAGCATTAAGTGAAATGAAATATGGCAAAAAGGAAAAAAATGAAACCTGGGAGAGGGAAAAAAATAATAAAAGTGGCATCGTGGCAGCCACAAGGGAGGGTGAAGAAAGACAAAGAATCTGTCAACAACGTTGTGAGAGCGACTGTGTTTTTCACTGTCGATATCATGCAAATCAGTTTTTGCATTTTTTTTCTTTCCCAGACTCCGACTATGAGAGGAGACAGTGCTGTCAGGATCTCGCCTCGTTCACAGAGAGTTTGACAGTGTTTTGGATGTGCCGCTAACTTAAATGCTCTAATCACCAACACTGTAACATTACATCCACACGGAGAAATACATTTTGTTTCTCTGCCGCTGTATTGACAGTGGAGCTGCCAGACGCGGCCTTCTCGGCTCTATCTGCAGCTCATCTCCAACATGGCAGATGTGTGTCACGCGGGAGAGAATACAGATGTAAAAAAACGACGCCGGCTCTTGCTACGTTCGAGAGAAAAACAAAGCCGAGGCAAAAAGGATAAAGGAAGAGAAAAAGAGCCAAGTGATCTTTAGAAACGCGGCACGGGCTTCTTTCTGACGGGGAGGAATCGAACACGGAATTCCACGGTGAACAAGCTGAACGACACTGCATGTTAATGGTCGTGTTTGAATAAGTGTGTTTGCAGATTTGTCTGTGTGTGTGGGGGTATGTGTGGCTGTGTGAGCGCTAAGTGGAGGCCGATGTGTGTGCGCGCTGAAGGAAGCTGCACCTCCAAAAAGTTTGCATGAGTGAGCGACTGTGTGTCCTTATGTTATTACATGTATATACTGTACTCCTGTTTGTGTGTGTGTGTGTATGTTCTTGTGCGAGCTTGGCTAAGCCGGAGCTCCAGTGCATCTCTCCAGAGTGCTAAAGTAGGCCAACCCAATCTATCTCGGGGAGGAGCAGAAGAACTGTTGTTGTGTTTTCTTTTGACAGTAGAGGTGATAACGTCCCTCGTTATGCAAATGAGCATCCCATTATTTAAGCTCAGTGCAATGCAGGGGAGCTGTCAGTGCCATCACATGAAAAAAAAAAACCTCCGTCTCTCCTGCCTTTTTTCCTCCACTTTCCCCTTCTTCTCGCGTCTCTCCTTTCTGAACCAGATTTCCGGCACCTGGCAGCAAGAGCATCAGACGCTGATGTGGAAGACGACACCGCCTCACCAAAAGACATGTCAGTCTCTGTGTCTCTCTCTATCACTCTCTCTCTCTTTTTTCTGCACACTCACACACATACCAGCACATTATAATGCACTTCCACCCCCCCTCCCTCCCTCAATTCTTTCTTCTTCTTTTTTTTTTTTTAAATCTTCCCCTAACCTGAATCCATGTATTTATTGAGTAACATGCATGAGAAAGCACTAGAAGGCTCCAAACCCCTGAAGTGAGCGCAGCACATTGCTGCGCACTTGACCTCTTTATGCGAGAGAGTAGGACATTGATAATAAAAGTGTGTAACAGGGACGTCCAGGGATGCTGTGGTTGTTCTCAGTGACGGGCCGACCACTGCTTTACATCAGAACACACAGGCCCAGTGTGTTTATCTGCTATCACTGGTGTTCTACTAAGTAGTCTGTCGTGATTGTTTTATTAAATATGTAAGCACAATTAATCGTGTATAATCTTTTAAAAATTGAATCCTGAGCGAAATGCATGACAAAAAGACTTCCTGACTTGATCATTTTGGAACACGCCCACCCGCCGCAGAAATAAGAAACAAACATAAACGCGTCTTTTGGCAGCTCGAACAACAGCCAGCGCTGCAACGCCGCCGCCGCCATCATAATAACAACATCTAAAATAATTCGGTGGCAGCTCTGAGGAGGCTATCCAACACATGTTAGCATGGCTGCACGCAAACACACCCATCTGTAGAGGGGAACAACAAAGAGACTGGATGTTGTCAGACAAACTTGGATTACAAGCCAACACTGAGGCGCTTGGCACAAGACAGCCAGACAAGCGTATCAATCAAGCCGGCACACCTCAATCACAGGCTGACAGCGGCGCCCTCCTCCTCCTCCTCCCCCTCTTCCACCTCCTCCTCCTTCCAGGCTTTCCGCTCCAACACTAGCGCGCCTGGGCATCGCTCCAAGCGAAGGAGGCGTGTACCTTCGCGATCTCTGCCTCCTGGCCGTCACCTCCTCCTCGTTCCTCCTACAGCCCACTGAGCAGCGATGAACCTCTCAATGTCAACACCCGCTGGGGCAACACCTTAGGCCTTATGTAACATTAACGCTGAGGCTAAGCCCGTGTCCTGAACATTTAATCCCTGCTTTTGGCTCTCAGCACCAGCCAACGCTCCCCGAGGCGAGGCTCTGCTGCCGCTCAGCCCTGTGTCGGCGCTCCCCCCCCCGCCCTCCCCCCTTCTCACTCTTGCCTGCTCTACCTCCTCCTACACAACAACGCCAGCTCCCTCCATCCCCACTTCGCCCCTCTCCATCTTCCCGCACTCCCTCTTCCTCACACCCGCCCCCGTCCCATATGAGTGCCAGGCAGCTCGCTCCTGGATAAGAACAGCGAGTGCCCACCTCCTCATCGGGCTCACTTCCCTCTTCCCTTCCCTCGCTGTGACGAGAGGCCGCGAGCACCGCTTAACTTAGAAGATTACCACTGAACCACTCAATCCCATTTAGCCCGGTGACGCCACCGCGGAGGGGACAGTGAAATGCAGCTAAGGTGCACTGGTCAAGTGGCACAAGGCAGTAATCCTTAGCTGGAATTTTTTCACAAGAGAGCGACACTGACACCTGACCTTGAAAGGGCAAACGAGGTGAGAATGTGAGAAATGGAGACGCACAGGGAGAATGATGGCACAGAGGAAGGAACTAACAAGCTTCTACACATTAAGCCAGCATCCTACTGTAATCCCAAAGTTAAGCACTTAGAAAGAGGGAATGAGTGAAGAATGCACAAAAGAGTATTTGTGTAAGTGTATTTTTCTGTATCTATGCCGAGTCTGGATAATGGTATGGCTGCGTTCACACCAGCCTGGTAACTGGAAGGCGGCTGGGACGAGCGACTGCTAAGGTCAGAGTGCATGCTGGCACCAAGCAGACAGAAGGAGAACGGCCGCGCCTCCTGCTTGTTTTATATCCTGGGTCCCAACTCGCTGCGCTTTGAGTTGGAGAGGTGACAACGGCAGAGAGAGCGAGCGAGAGAGCGGGAGAGAGAGAGAGAGAGTGGAGGGAAGGGGACGAGGGAAGAGAGGGAAATGGAGTGAGGCAAAAAGAGGGATCTTTTGAACAGGCACCGGGCCTCTCCAGGGGGAGGGGAAGAGCTGTACCCACGACCCTCCCATCTGTTAAGCAGACGGACGGAGGGAAAGAGAGAGAGAGAGAGGGAGAGAGAGCGAGAGCGAGAGAGAGAGAGAGAGAGAGAGAGAGAGAGAGAAGGGATGAAGGTTGGGGGAGGATGGGAGAGATAGCGAGTGAGCAGCGATTCAGCACATAGATCTAATGAGCATTCTCTCTCTCTCTTTCTCTCTCTCTCTCCCTGTGTGTGTGTGTGTGTGTCTCAGAAGTGGAGCTGAGAGGACGATGAGAACATATACACTCAGTGCACCACAAGGCTTGATTCTAGGTCGCCTCTCTCCCAAGTGTTTAGTCACTAAAAACTAATATACAGCACACGGCTTTTTCACATTCTAATAGACAGTCTGTGGGGTGCTTGTTAATGTGGCTTTGTTGCCGAGGACAGACGCCGAACACGCCGCTGCTGAATCAAGGGTAGTGACAAAAAGGGGAACTTCACCTCGGACTCGTGCTCGGGACTAATTCGTCACTTTGAGAGACAGCTGCACGGTGTAGAGCGAGGGGGTGGAGGTGAGGGAGGGGGAGGTTGTTAGTGAGCCAGCAGAAGAGACGTGCAAAACAGGAGTTGGCAATCACCCCAGAGGTTATTTCTGCATTCGGAGAATTGCGGGGGTTAAAAACTCACTCCTGCGAATGCAACGCTTGCAGAATTCCGCCGATGTTCCCCGAATCCTAATTCTACACATGTTACAGCAAATTGGGGGAAGGTGATTTATCATGACAGGATTGGCGATGTTTTTCCAAGAAACCCCACCTCGGCCAGTGCAGCCTTGGCTCATGGTACATCTGCAACACATTTGGTAATAGCATGTGTCCTGAAAAAAAAAATATATAACACCAGTATCCCCTATCCTCCTAGGAAATGTGGTTGTGAGCATTTGAAATAACATATTACACTGCTGTAAGTAAACCTTTTAGGAGGTGTATGGTACATTAAATAAACGCTCTCTCTTTTTAAATAAACTTCCATTTCCTTGAAGAGGAGGACTAAAAAAGAGCTTTAATACAGTTTTCCAAATACAATTTCAATGTCAGTACACACTCGCCTCGCACCCGTCTTTACTCCAGCATTTTTTGTCATGTGGGAGCTTTTTTCCCTCTTGAGAACATTACGTTTTTTTCCCCCCACCAGCATGTGTAATGTTTGGTTTCTCCTTAGTGTGTTTTCCGGTGTGTGCACTTGTTTTCGGCGCACAAGTGTCTTTGTCGAGCGTACGCATGCGTGTGCGCTTTTGATGTAAAAATAGTGGTACACGGTGCTTTTATCTTCCCGAGGATGGACGGAGATATACCAAGAGACGAGCGGAAGGGGGGAGCTAGCTAGCGAGGGAGGGAGGGAGGGAGGGAGGGAGGGAGGGAGGGAGGCGATGGCCAGGCGGGGGGAAGAAAAATGTGTATCAGGTCTCATTGTGCCTCTAATGTCATTACAGGCAGTGACTCCTCTATGTGGCACGCCGCACTCCCCATCTGTCATAGCGAGATAGGCAGGGTGACGAATGGCTATCACTGCTGCTTCCCTCATCCACCCCCCCCCCCCCAAACTCCAATGTCTGCATCCTTTACAAGCGCATGAGGGGAGAAGAGTGACCTAAGCCTGGGTGGTAGCGCACGCGTAGGTGGGCTTTCATGGCTTCGGAATCTCTCCAGATATTAGGACTCATTTAACGTGTTAGCGGCTAAAGAGATTAGCAACATGTTCGTCTGGGGATTAGAGAGAGATAGCGGTCGATCATCTTGTAATGTCTTTATTTCTTCTTCTTTCTTCCTCCCCGTTGCAATCTAGGCGAACTCCGGATTGAGAATCGACCGCCTTGCGTTTGCCTATGCGCGCCTTGGAGAATATGTCTTCAGCTGTCTCTTTCTATTAGGTCATGGTTTAGCGGGATCATTAGCGAGACAGAGAGGGCTTCGCAAGTATTCTATTTTCAATCTCTGTGCGCCTTAGAACTCAGACACCTGTCTATTGATGAGGAGGAAACTGAGCCAATAGCCTGTGGTTGGCACAACTTTTCTATACTCTGTCAAGCACTCGCAAGTGTGATTGGCATGGCAGAACAAAGTATATTGTTATAAGTAGGAGGTCGGTCGCTAAAAGATGAGCTCTTCGCAAAACCCAATTTCTCGACTTAAAACTTCATACTTCCCACTCTGAATTTAATTGATTTCCAAAACTAATGAGACTCTGCCTGCCCCGTCCCGTCCCGCCCCCCCCTACCCTGACTCATCCTCCCATCCAACAGCTCTGCCCCGGGGTCCTGGAGGACAGAAAGACAGGAAACACACACGCCGCCAGCTCAGCGGAAGGATGTGACATCAGCAGCCACAGACAATAAAAGGTGTTAAAGGTGCTTCCTTCCCTGAAATCATTATATCTACAGAGCAAAAACCGGGAATCAAAACTCACAACTCTTCCTTAAATTTCGAGACAAGAACAGGATGAATTAAGGGAAGCTGTTAGAGATGTTGGGATTTATACTTAAATAAAGCTGTGAGTCTCACGCTCATATAGTTCACAGGAACAATCTTTACTGCCAAAAACACATGCTTCAAATAATCACACACTTCTTTCCTCAGGTAATTTGTGACGACGCCAACTGAGGAGCACATGACAAAAAAACAAACAAAAACTAAACGAAATTCAAATGAAAACTTCAAATTAGATTTAGTTTTGAGTCATTTAGATACAGTACATCCCTGCAACGTGATTGGTGGAATATGAAACTAAAGCTGTATAGTTAGAAGAAGCCATCTCATTCAGAACCTCATTTCTAAACTAAACTACAAGTGTTAGAGAAAGTATACATTGGCTTACAAAGTGGAGAGAACCACCGTTGGTTTCTGTTGCGTCACTTATAGTAGGGGTATAAAGTCAAGTCGGTGAAAACAAGAGTGTGAATTTATGACGTAACAGTGAAACAGCTTACAATGTGGAAATCATATTTCCGCAATTGGAAATCCCAAATAATTCCACTGGGTTTCGCTCTAAATGTGTCGGTGCGTTGCTAAAAATACCACCTGTGTAATTTTGTCTCTTGGATTAAAAAGCTTACGACGGTTTCTGGTGGAGAGGTAATTGATGGGTGCGCAGATTGTTTTGCTTTATTGTGCAAAGAGAGCGTTTTTGTCCGTGAGGCCGTCATAATGCCCTTCATTTGGGCAGCTGCATGTCTCACTCAGCACCGGCAAACGGAGGCCTTGGGGCCATCGGAGCCGCAATGACGGAGACAGGTAGCCATCCGTCAGGGCCCGTATGGAGACAGGTGAGAGCCATTTTTCCATAGCCCGTTGCTAAACTTCCCCAAGGACGAAGGGACTTGACACAATGAGTCAACCGACCCCCCCACCCCCCAACCCCTTTGAAAGGAGGCCAAGGGCTGCAAAACCGCAGCTGCTAGGCCAAAGGCAGACGAGCAAGAGGGCAAACGCCAAATGAGATGAAGCGAGAGAGAGAGAGAGAGAGAGAGAGAGAGAGAGAGATGAAGAGCGCTATTGTGGCAACTCCTCTGGTGTTTTTTTTGGTTGTTGTTGTTGAGGAGCTAAACTCAGACGAGCGGGGTGACCAAACTTGCCACACACACATACCCATGTGCCAAACTGGAAAAAAAAACGGTATCAGAAGAAAAAGGAGAAGAGAAGAAAAAGCAGAAGTAAAAAGCGAGCCACGATTTGGAGAGGCACCGGAAAGGCTGGAATGAATCACCGCTTAGCGCATTCAGTCTTTCCGTGGTGGCACAAAAAAAAGATAGATAGATAGATAGATAGATAGATAGATAGATAGATAGATAGAAAGAAGAACAGCAGAGGTACAAGAGATTGCAGATGAAGACTTGACACAGGTAGTGTGGCCACAAGATGCAGAGAGAGAGAGAGAGAGAGAGAGAGAGAGAGAGAGAGAGAGAGAGATGGTGAGAGAGCAAAGAGCGAGGAGGGGATTTGGAGGTTTTGAATGTGTAAGCGGTGCCGATTGTGGTGATAGACATGCATCTGATGCTGAAGACACTTCGGTTTCACTTAACCAAACTGGTGACTTTATTTGTTTCACTTCTCTGTCTCTCTCTGTCTCTCTCTGTCTATCTCCCTCTCTCTCTCTCTCAGGCCTCTTCTGCGTCACACAGAGTCCTTTACAATGGCTACAACCGCCGTCTCTGTTCACGTGACGCAGCGCGGCCGCAGGACCCAGGTGTGACTTGAACGCCGCGACAGATGCTGGCGCGTGGGACTGGAACAGAGAAAACGAGCGTGCGGAGACACACGTGGCCGCACAGACACACACACACAGGTGGAACTCCAGCTGAACAGATTGTCACTACCCTGTTTAGTCCTATCAGAAAAAAACAAGAAGGAAAAAAAACAGAACAACGACGACGACGAAGACGAAATAATGCACGCGAGAAGTGATGTGGTGGAATTAGTGCATGAGCCCTTGGGTGAGGCGTGCCCAGCCCCCACAGGAACCGCCGCCAGTCATGTCACTAAGAACACAAAGCACTGACATATTCACCCAATTATGTTCCCTGCCGAGTATGACAATGTCTCAGGATGTTAGCAATGTTCTTCAGCGGCGGTGGTGTGTGTGTGAGTGAGTGTGTGTGTGTGCAGGGTGAAGGGCAGGCTGTGCGCGTGTGTGTCAAGAGGTTTAAAATGGAGCGTAAGGTCTCGCTTACTTATGTTCAAAACGCAGCAAAGTTCCCCCCGCGTAGTCGTGTCGCTCCCTCCTCCCCTCTACACACACACACACACTCACAACACTCTGCATCAACACCAGACATCATGCTTAGACGATCTACTGATGATTTCATCACACATGCGCGCGCTCACACACACACACACCCCTTACTCCCTTTCTTTGCCACAGCATTCTAATCACCCTAATTAAAAGCTTTGTTCATTTAGAAATCTCTGATGACAATTTGTTTCACTCTACCCTACAGCAGTGGTGGCTGTGAAGAGAGGAGAATTAAATTTGATCTTCTGACAGCAATTATTAAATGCTCCCTCCTGGCCTCAATTAAGGCCCGCGGGCTAACGCTAACACGGCTAACCCCTCATGCAGCCCACGATGTGTGTGTGTGTGTGTGTGTGTGTGTCGGTGTACTTCCTCCTCCTTCATCACCATCTCCTTTTTGTCACCTCTTTAAGTGTGTGTGTATGTGTGTTGGCGTGCGTGGGTGTCGTTGCCTGTTTTGCATTCTTGTAAGTAAGATGATTTCCTTCTTTTTGTTGTTGTTGCAGGCAAGTCAGCATTCAAACTCTGGTCTCTGGTCAATCTACTGAGGAAGTTGTGGAGTTTTACCGTTTCTCCCCCCCGTCTCGCCTGATCAGCATGTTTTGACGTCAAGACGATACTATTTTGCGATGTGATTGTTTTTTTAAGTTGGGGCAAAAATGGTCAATTACCACTAGAATTAGTAGGAGAATGTGGAGTTAAAGTCTCAATTTTTCGATGTCTACTAGAAAATCAATAAGTTATGAACAATTAATGCTCTCAACACGACCGACTCTTCCTTTTTTTTTGGGTGAGTGTGTGAATGAGTGTGTCACACCCAAACCGACACCACACACATCTCACGGTCACAGCCTTGCCTAGCAGAAGTGAGCGGCGCCACGGCTTTGCATTGAGCGCAGTGCAGTGCGCGTGTGGGTGAACGTGCAGTATTAGTAGAAGTAGAAGGTTGCACACTTCAACAAGGATGTCCTTCATAGATTCGACCTTCTGGTTTTTTTTCTCTCATTTTCTCTCTCTCTCTCTCTCTCTCTCTCCCTCTCTCTCTCTCTTCCTCCTCCGGTCCCTGCGCTCTGCTTGGAAACCGAGTAACCTAGATCGTAGAGCGCAGAGAGAGAGGGAGAGAGGGAGAGAGATTCTGACAGAGAGAGGCAGACAGAGGGAGGAGGGCAGATTGAGAAGAGGAAGGAGTCACAAACCAACAACCCAAACCCCCTTTGCCAACACTTCAAAGAGGAGGAAAAGTAAACTTCACCCCTCCAGCGTGATGTCAGCTCTCTCCCCTCTTTTTCCCTTTTTTCTTGCTCACCACAAGCTGATTGTGCTGATTATTGGTGAGCATTGTTTCCCTGTTGACGCTGCGCATCATTAAACAGAGATTGTTCCACTGTTAGTGTTTGTTTAAGCAAGGCTGGTGTAATGTTTCCAGGCACTGTCTCTCTCCACCACAGACACACACACACACACACACACCCACACTGTAAAATGTGAGACACAACTTGTATGCTCTCCATCTATAATTAACGTTACTCGTGTGTAAGCTTTCAAGTCAAATTTGCTTGGATTGGGGAGAGAATTAGGGACAGAACTGTCATAAAAAAAATCAAAACTCGCCCCTCATAAAATGCTTTTTAAAAATATCAAACTTTTTAAGCACATAGCTTGTAGTCGTCTGCTTTCACAGTGCTTTTACAGTTCCCAAGGGAGCGCTGGTGCCGGGGTGTGTGTGTGTGTGAGGGGAAAGGTTGTACGGAGCGTGCGGTGGCATACAGTACCTACAGATCAGCCTCTGTTTAGGGGAGTGGCCCCCACCAAGGCCAGAGCCGGGCCAGACCCAGTCCAAAGCCTCTCATTAGTCTCCGACTGGGTGCCGTGCTCCCGTTTGGAGTGGTTAAGGGGAAACCGGTGAGGGTCTGGCAGTCCCGACTCTACTCCACTCCCAGCGCCATCGCAACCCGACCTCATCAAAGCCAGCGCTCGTAATTTGTCACAGAAAGCAGCCAATTAACATATGTTAGGGGAGGGGAGGGGAGGGGAGCGACGTGGAGACGGGGGGAGGAGGAGGAGGAGGAGGGGAAGGAAAGATAGCGTATGATTAAAGAGTCTGCACAGCTGCACAGAATCAAGATGGCAAGGAGAGGGTTTGAAAGAGACCTCAGCCCCAGTAATCTGATAAAGCTCGCTGTTACTTAACCCCCATAAGCGAGAGACGGCGAGAGAGAGAGAGAGAGAGAGAGAGAGAGAGAGTGAGGGTGAGAGAGAGAATAAAATAGAGACAAACAAAAATTTTATTACCGCTGTGAGGCTATGAGTCCTGGCCGAGTGCCTGAGCTGTCGTGCGTTGTGGCGATCATGTAGGCCGCTGTGTCACGCCGTTGACCCCCCCGCGGCCCCCATACCCTCCCCCCACCTCTTGCCAAAAACTGCGCCGCTCCTCCGCCAGGCTCTATTTTTAGCGGCGGCACACCATTGTGTTTGACGTAGTTCACAGCTACACTAAAAAAAAAAAAAACCTGTCGGGGACTTTTTCTCTTTCTCTCTCTCTCTCTGACAAAATTCGGAACATTGGGACGCGTCAACAATTTAAGCTGCCTCTCTCATAAAACAAAAGGTTTTCATTCCTCATTTATTTCTTTGTCTCCGACGCCTCACTTACATTCTCCACTTGTTTGTTTGCTTTCAAATTCCCGCTCTTCAAGGTTGATTTTTTTCTTAACGCATGGCGTGTGTGTGTTTGTGTGCGCGTGCGCGCACGGTTATTTATGCATGTGTGTCCTCGCATGTGTGCGCGTTTATATTTCTGTTGTTGTTGATGTTGTTGTTGTAGGAACATCTTGTGAAGTGAGTTGTGTGATATTGAGCCTTGTTGTTGGATACGGTGGCAGGCTGAATGCATTAGCGGCGGCGGCGGCGGTGCCATTCTTGTGTTCTGTCGTCTCTCAGCCGCCTCTGCCTCGTCTCTCTCTCTACAGCGAGTGATCACACAAGCTGACAGGCGAGTTTGGGCCTTCGTCTGCCGCGCCATCCGCGCCGCTATGTGGGCTCCGACTCTTTCAGCCAGCGAAAGAAGGGGAGGCGGGCAGGAAGCTTTAAACACGTTTGAGTGATTTCTGGAATTGTGTGTGACAAGACATGGGGAAATCCCGGCAAAAAAGGCGGAAAACTTGGAACAATGATGCTGAATTCCTACTAAACAGCATAACAATAATAACAATAATACTAATAATAGGACGCCGTGTTGCAGAGAAGCATATAGCTCAGTATGTACAGGAGTCATGACTCTTCTCCTCTTGTTCTCTCATGCACTTTTATCCTCATCATCGAACAATTGTTTATTTATTTTTTCCTGTTTGGAAAGTTAAGGGCCAGAGCGGAGGAGGAGTGAATGAGCGGGTGGGTGGGGGGGGGGGGGGGGGGTGCAGGGATGATGGACAGAGCGGGGGGGGGGGGAATTTTTCTCATCTCATCAAGAGTTGAGAGCCGGTGGTTCGGCAAAGGAGACAGGAGTCCCCCCTCCCCTCCCAAACTGTCCCCTACTTACACACACACACATACACACTGAAATCCCACTGCTTAGAGCACAGCTGCACCGTTCACATAACCTCGCCTGCCCCCTCCTACTACCCCCCCAGCTAATGATAGCAGAGCAAGTCCCCTCCACACGGCAACAGCTTTTTCCACTTCATGTACATACACACACACAGACACACACGGGTGCACACACACACACACACACACACACACACACACACACACACACACACACACAAACTTCATGCGCGTACACAAGGGTATCAGACTCCCGCACTCGCTGGTGGATGCAACGTATCCTTTCTCCCTCTCTCCATTTTTTTTTTCTTATATCATTCGATTTTTTCTCCTTCTCCTCACCCTGAGAAAAATCCCCAGGCCTTATGACCCAGGGAATGGTATGAGAACAGCACACACAGACACAGACACACACAGAGAGACACACACACACACACACACACACACACACACACACACCACCCCTCCAACTCCTCCAAACTTCCCTTTCTCCCTCAGTCCAGCCCTCCGCAGCGAGTGACCTGCATCACAGCTGTGCGTGGGAATTTCTACGGGTGTGTGTGTCAAAGAAGGCTAAGTGTTTGAATATATGCATGTGCACATGTGTCCCGCGTGGAGAGAGAGAGGGAGAGAGACAGAGCAGTGTAAACCAACGTGTTAGGCATTGACTGTATGTACATATTTCTGTGCGCGTATACGTGCGTGGAGGAGGAGGAAGAGGAGGAGGGGGAGGAGGAAGGGGGGGGGGGGTTTCTGCTGCGCCTACTGTGTATTATCCCAAATAAACAACTCATTACACGTGTACTTAACCGCTGGAAGCTAATCCCTGTTATCGTTCCCAGCGTTTCTCTTCCGATTAGGCTACAGGGAAGAGGAGCCCGAGAAGGTAGAGAGAGCTGAGTGCAGGAGGAGGACAGCGAGGAGGAGGAGGAGGAGGAGAGAGAGGAGGAGGCCGAGATTAGAAGGAAGGGAAGGAGGAAGACAGAAGAAAGAAAAGCAATTTAAGCCAACTTCCCTCTCCCTCTCTCTCTCTCCATCTCTCTCTCTCTCTCTCTCCTTCCTCCTTCTCCCTGTGGATTTTTTTTTGCGCTGCTCTTCCTTGTTTTTTCGACCATCCCTCAGAACTGGGTCATCGTCAGACCGCGCGCCAGCATTTTGAAGAACATAGGGGAAGGAGGAGAGGAAGAAGCAAGAAACAGGAGGAGGAAAAAAAACGAAAGAAAGCGCGTGTGTGTTTCTGTGCGTCGAGAACAGCGCGGCCTTCTTTCATAACAAGTAGCCTGCTTATCAAATGAAGTTGTCAAAAGCACATTAATAACAGGCGGAACAATTCAGGGAGGACAAATGATTTCTCTTTGTCTGAGTAAAGAGAGAAAGTCCAGCGAGGGTTTCCAGCTTTCTCTCTCTCTCTCTCTCTCTCTCCCCCTCTCTCTCTCCCTCTCTCAATGTCATAATGGAATGTACAGTACTCGTTCTCTCTCCACGCTTTCTTTACGAATTCTCACTCACGGCTGGATGACAGTTTAACTGATAAAGAGCATCGTGGGAGGATGGTATTGATTTAAGATCACATAATAAGATGCTTCTACAGAGGAAAAGGAAGGTTCAAACTGCTCGGTGAGAAAGTAACGGATAACAACGCGAATAAACAACCTTCTTCTATGGTTGTCACGGCGCTCTTCTTTTGAATAAATGCCAGTCACTGCGATTTAAAGCATCAACAGCTGATCGTGATCCAGTCCCGTCCTCAAACCCTCATTACCCTCAGAAACACGGCGGCTGACATCCCCGTCCCCTCAACAGAGTGCGAGTGCAGAGTGTGAGGGGAAACAGTGTGTAGCGGCAAGGCAACGAGAGAAAGTTAACACTGTTCACATCATGGCATATGCCCGAGACGCGGGAGAAAAAAAAAAGGAATTAACAAGACACCTCGGCGAGCACGGCGAAGAGGAGAGAAAAGCACCCGTGACCTCGGACTCAGAACGACGTGTCAGGGAAACATGCGAGTCGCCGACGCTTCACTTTAGGAGAAGGAGAAACGTTCATTGCGTTTGCCATTGCGTTTGCCATGGCGACGCTCCTCTGGCAGCCTCGGCGTTTAGTATTTCACCTCTGTCGTGTTTACAGGCAGTTTGTGTTATTTTTTTTTATATTCCAGACTCAGCGACTGATTTTCACACACCCTCATTTTGAGCTCCCATCCTGTTTGCTCAGGCCCTGGGGTGGGGGGGGGGTTTGTGCTGTCGTAGGCCCGGCGGTAGTGTGTGTGTGTGTGTGTGTTCGTGTGCGTGTGGGTGGATGTGACGCGGAGGCACAGGGACTCTTGGTGGAGGAGGGAGGCTGGAGCCGCGACAGGTATCCCCCCACACTTCCTCAGCTATTTATAAAACCACGAGTCCAGCACACAAGGCCAAAAATAAGACGGAGGCCATTTTTATCTGAAATAATAAAGGCCGTCCCTCCCTCCCTCCCTCCCTCTCACTCTCCCTCTCTCTATCTCTCTCTCTCTCTCACAACTAAACAATCAAGTGAAACTACCGAAGACATTGAAACCGTCTATTTCTCTGACTCACAGGAATCAACATATACATTCACACATGTTATCTCTATCTCTCTGTCCCCAACACACACACACACTTACACACACACACACACACACTACAGACAAAAGTCAATATCAAGGCTGAGCTATTTCTGTAGCGAGCACTATTTAGGAAGTGCGGGCCGGGTGCCAGTATTCTCCTCAGTATCGTCTGGGCGTCAATGCGCTGCCGCTGTTATACAAACTCACCTCTTTCCTCTCCCTCACCCACTCCTCACCCTTTCCACCCAACCCCTTGTTCCATTGTCACTCCCCCCCCCCCCCCCCCCGTCTGTCTTACACACACACACACACACACACAAGGTTATTTGTTTTTCCAGCCCGGGGTCGAACCGCAGTGCCAGGTGAAAGCATCTAGTGGCAGGATGAAGCGAGTGGCTGGTGTGAGATCACGAGGCCTCACTCTGCCCAGCAAACCTTGAAGGGAAGCGCCGGGCTGGAGTTTCAAACAAAGTGCCCCCTCATTCATTATACATGCAACTGCACTGAAAATCTCCTACCGCAACACCATCTCCTCCTCTCCTCTCCTCACTCCCTTCCTCCTCACATCGGCCCCTCTGCCTTTCTCTCCCTCTTTTTTTCCTTCTCCTTTTTCTTTCTTTCCCCAAGACAGAGCATCCACAAAAGTATGAATAAAATTAATGACGTCACCAGCTGCACTTTGGGGAAGAGCCACTGTAAGGAAAAAGCCATACATCACAAGACGCCGGGGCTGAAAATATGCTTTAAAAAATTGACAAAGCGTGGCGTTGGGTTAGCTTCTCTCTGCCCCTCATGGCGCTCTGAGAAACTGTGTATTACTGTGTGTTAAGTGTAAACAAAGAGTATCAAACGTTCAGAGTTCTAAGTGACAGAAAGGCTTCAGTGCTCTGTTAAATGTGTCGCTGCTGTAAAGTTTCAAACCAGTCAAAGACCTTACAGAACGCTTATTTTCATTCTTTTTTCACGTAGCCTTTTACATTAATCTTCCTTGCTTTTTCACATTTCTCTGTCCTACTTTTTAAGTCCCTTTCTCTCTTTTTTTTTCAGCCGAGCACGCGTTACGTTATGTCGTTAAAGAAAAGGCCTGAGCTGCTCGTTCTTCGCTCGGCACGCTCGGCCCTCGGGGTGGGAATGGCACAGATGACAGTGGAAAAGGAACACGGCTGTGGACTTTGGCAGGACACCGCCTGGTTAAACTGTGTGCTCCGCGGAAGGGGGGTGTGTGTGTGTGTGTGTGTGGGGGGAGATCTGAGCGTGGATTCCTATACAGCCTCTCCTCAGCCTAGACAGTGTTAACAGCATTTTCAACAGAACGGTCCCCTCGGACTTGTATGGCAAACCCCCTGATGTTACTGAATATGCCCAAATACATCCAGCTCAGTGTGAAGCGTGAAACACTCATCACGTCTCAGGCCGCCGTGCTTCTTTAGACGGGCGGAGAAGTAGATAGATACATCAATCAGGCTGTCTATTATGGGAAATTGGGTGCGACAATGTTTCAGTACAAGAGCAAACATCGCACAAAAGCCTGACTGGGTAAAATTTGAGTCCTTATTCCTTTGGATGCGTCGTGAACAGAAGATCGGCTAAAAATACCCGACGGCAGTGTGAAGCTCGGCAGCAGTAGCAGCGGTGGCAGCGCGCGCGGGGAGAGGTGGCGGTGGCGGCGGCGGAGGAGCAGGATGGTGGCAGGCGAGAGGAGCGAGCGGGGAGGTTTCAGATGGATGCGAGCGTGTGTGAGGCCGGGGCACAGAGCTACCTCTGTGCGTCTCACCGGACGGTGTTGCAGAATGACTCGGCTATGTTGCAGCCGCGACAAAGATAAATTACCGCCGCTGGAAAATATTTCTACATTTTCACTCCCCGTCTCTCTCTCTCTCCCTCTTTTTGGCCATTGGGTGTCATCCAAATGCATGCCACACCAAAAAAGAGATGGCGACTGTGTGTGTGTATATGTGGGTGAGGGGGGGGGCTGTCTAAGAACATATTTTTGGGGAGGGGGGGGGCACAGGTCTGTGCTTTATGGTTGAACATGGCAGGTTTACACACATCAAAGCAAACACTCCTCCCTCCACCCCCCGCACCCCCCCGACCTCTGAGAAGGATTTACGTTTGATTCTGGCCACAACGTGTTCAGGTCAGGTAATACACACAACAGAGTGTTTGGAGTTAGACTACATGTGATTCTGTGTGTTACACTGATATACACACTGTATATTAGAGCATTCTCACGGGATAGCAGTGTGTCGTTGCAACTATAAGGGAAGTTAATTTCCTCTTATGTAAACGTGTGAAGTGTCATTTTAAAGAGTCTCCACTCTGCTGTGACACGCAGCCTGATCATTGAACTATTCTATGTTTAAACCAAGAAAAACAACCTGAGCTCCTCTCTAAATGTTTCTCTTTATCTTATCATTCCCACTGCTCTGCTCCTTGCACTCCTCCTCCTTCTCCTTCTCTCCCTGTCCAAATATTCAGCCCCCCCCCCCCCCTCTTGAGCATGGCGAGGTGTTTTAGGTGTCTCTTTAGGTGGGCTGTGGCTTACGGTGTGATTGTGTGGTCAGTACTGCTGAGCGCAGACCACCCAGCAGGCAGCCGCTGCCATAATGACCAACAGGCTAGGCAGGAAACAGGAAACAGGAAGAAGAAGAAGGCAGGACGTCCTGTTCATCTAGATCACTGACCGCTAAGCGTTACATCACGACAGCATTGCGCTGGAATAAAGGTTACCTGACGTTCTCTCTCCTCATCTCTGTTCAATTAATCTCTCTCTTTCTGTGTGTGTGTGTGTGCATGTGTGTGTGTGTGTGTCTCCCCCTCTCTCTCTGACTCTTTTCCAGACTGCTCCATCATCTCAGACATCAAACCCTTCCCCTCTTCAGTATGAGAATAACAAAAAAAAGGAAACAGACACACACGAATGCACAGCAGCAACAGCCTCACCAACGTCACGACAAACACAAAAGTGCAAACACACACACGAGCGGAGACGAGGACGCAGCAGACAAACACACAAAGCAACAGCGAAAACACAGCACAGCACAGCCAGAAGTCTACTTTATGCAGAAATATTCTAAAGTGTGTTTTACAATACAATTAAACATCAAAGACAGATATATTCCTCTGTGATCTTTAACACCCAAGTGAACAAACCCCGCACACACACACACAAACGCCTCCCCATCCACTTACAGCAGCACAGAGAAAGTTGCTGAACGTCACTGCTAATTACTAGATAGAGACAGAGGAAGACTTTGCATCATTATGCAGGATCCAGTACGCATTAAAATATGTGCATTCAAATCCACCATAAACCGCTCAAGGACTGTGTTTATACAGCAGACTATTTCCCTTAAAGTTGGAGGAGTAATTGCAGATCTTATGAGAGGATGCACACGGGGCAGGGCGAAGATTCCTAACCTACACAATGGTGAGGACAATGAAAGGGAAATAAGCAAATAAACACACGGCGAGGTCGAGCTCTGTGTGTTTCATTAGCTGCCACGAAATCGGGTAAAAAAACAAAAAACAAAAAAATACAAGGCTGTTCCTTCCACCTGCCTGATGCAATAAACAAGCCTGCAAGTTAGCATAAAGCCAAAGTGTTTTCATCTGCTCACAAACAAAGTTATTCGCTGCACATGTTTTTAACGCTCGTATGAAAATCAAATTTCTCGCCAAGCTCACAAACATTTACTTAGGAGATTGTGAACCCAAACTCGCTGCGGAATTTAGTTAAGTCTCATGAAGTTTGAGGAAAAAAAAAAAAAAATGATACGCTCTACCATACATGAGACAAATGTGATTTTATTCAATCGGCTCTTATCTCGCTTGAGCCCCCGAAAGGCACCAAGTCCAATTACAGCACTTCAGTATCTGCCACCACATCTACCCAACCTGCCGCCTGCAAACGAGTGTTTTTACTGGGCAAACTCCTGCACAACCCCTTCAAAAACACGTGGAAAAAAAACTTTAAAGCGCAGCAAAAATGGCTTATTAAATTATTTGCTCAGACATAAATGCTTCTGATGTTTCCTTGAAGAATAATGTTTTCATAGATTTGGTTTTCCATAGGTGGGGAATCTTGAAACGTCCCTTATGTGGAGTGCTAAACAGGTCTGAGGCAGCAACCGTGCGTGCTGCACTTCTCCTTCTCTTTTCTGACATGTAAGCTTGATAAGTCACATTTTTCAAGCTAAATCTTCCCCAAGTTTCCCCGCACACACTCCGGCTCGTCTCGGCCTCACCACCAAACTGAGCGTTCGTACATTTACAGGCGTATTATATTAGAATTGTATAATGAAAGCTGGTCAGTCCCTCCCTTTGTTGCCTTTGTCTGGATGTTTTAACAGAAGATAAAATCCTGAGCATGCCACACAGTGTGTCCCTTCCCTTCACTTAACTAAGGCTTTACTGAGTCCCTGGTGTACAGCAAAGTGCCCTGACAATCGGCTCAATGCCCTGGCCAATGACAGAGACACGTGACCTTCTAATCCCTCTCTGTGAGAAGGGTAAGAGTGTGTTGTCACTGTTGGTTTTGTGAATCAGCGCCCCCCCCCTAAAATCCCTGATGATTTGTCAGGAGAAGGTCTGTGGAGAATAAGTGCGATACAAAGCAAAGGAGTCCAGATAGAGCGTGTGGGTGTCGGTGTGTGTGTTTAAGACAGCGAGAGAGAGAGAGAGAGAAACAAACAGATCATGCTTTTGTCTATGCATTTATTTCTGTGTGTGTGTGTGTGTGTGTGCTTGTGCAGGGTGTCTGAGATTACAGAGCTTGGCCGACAGAGTCCTCAGTGTGTAATCGTGGGTCCACATGCGAGCGCTCACCTTCCTCTGAG